>NC_056741.1:1834176311-1834293811 GCF_019279795.1 Protopterus annectens
ATAGTTATCCGAATCACTCTGACATTCTGAGCAATGCACTAAAACAGAAGGAAATTGCAAATAATTTAGTGATTTCTGGAATCCTAAAATGCTCTGTCATACAACAATATGTTCACAAATATAATACACAGATTTGCAGAGATATTTATTTGCTCAATGGTGTAAGAACATAGACATAAATGAACATAAAAATGCATACTCTGTTATCTGTGGTGCTACTTCAACAAGAAGCTTGCATAACCAAAGACCAAAAGATACAGAAGAAAAATCTGCCCAGCAACGAGATCTGCACCTACTCCCTACACCCTGGGCAATGACTGGTTGAGGTTAGCCATAACTACAGCTGCTATCATGTCTAAAGAGTAGGAGCAGTTCATTTTCAAAGCAGGTAAATGGTCGTCTGACATCTTTTCCCACTACTGCATTTAAACAGTATCAAAATTGCCTTTTGTAGTCGGTCATGGTATATGTGTGGTTGCATCAGCTTATGAAGTGTGTGTATGGAATTTAAAAAAAAAGAAAAAGGAAAACAAGAGTTATTCTATCTACCACTTGTTGGAATGCAGGAACACAGGTTGATACTACAGAGACATGCACGTGGATTGAACACTATGCTTAGAATAGGTCCAAAGAGAGGCTTGAAACATATGGGTAGTTAAATGTATATACGGCCTACATTTTAACCTTTTCTGAAAATCTTTTATATTTCTGAATATAACACTTTCTAGTAGTAAGTCTCTCAGCTTAATTTAGGATTTAAAAAATTAAAAAAAAAAAAAAAAACTAAAAAAAATGTGACTGTTAACAATCAGAATCCATAACGGATTCCAAGGTGGAATGATAAACTCTAGCTTGCCTGTTGACTTCATGTGTTCATAGGTTTGGTGACCAAATTCAAGGTCTATTCGGCCTTAGGGGTGCCAATGTAGTCATCCAGTTCCTTCTTGTACATAGGTATGGATTGATGGGTTGAATTTAAGAGGGAGGGGGGTTTAATCTTTAGATGAAGGAGCCCTTGCTTTCGGAAAATAAGTTTAATTTTTCCTAATTGTAGTGCTAGATTTAAGAAGGTTGCTGTTTGTCTGTGAAATAAATTCAGTTTATTATAGTTTATTGATATGTCAAGGCACTGAGATAACCGCATGGTTGTTGCTATCTGCTCTTGAAAGAGTTCTTGAGTTGGAGACACAATCAAATGATCATTTCAGAGGTGCAGTGGTGCAGCGGTTAGCATTGCTGCCTCACAGCAAGATGTTCTCTGGTTGGATTCTTGGCAGGAGCTCCTTCTGTGTAGAATCTGCATGTCCGCCCTGTGTTTGTGTGGGTTTCCTCTGGTTGCTCTGGTTTCCTCCCACATTCCAAAGACGTGTCTGGAGTGTTTCTCTCTGGGCTTCCACTGAAAATGGGCTCTGTTCCAGTCAGGCTTTCCAGGTAAACAAATGTTAAACAAAAATCATCCAGATAAGGGAATACAGTTATTTGCTCTTTTCTTGTATATGATTATCTCATGTACCACAGGGATCATTATTAACCCCATATCCTTTTCCCACTCTTTGCAAATATCTACCTTTTTGATCTACTAACCTGCAATTCTACTTTATGTTGACAATACTTCCCTCTATAGACCTAGCCATATATACCAAGAAATACAAAATCAACTTCAAATGGACCGATATGACCTGCACAAATGGCTCAATTTAAAAAAAAGTCCTACTCAGTCCTAAAACAAATAAAACTGTGATTTTGGAATAAAAGAAAGGCTACCAGAATGTTCCATCACTCTCCAGATCAAAGAACAAGACAACCACCCTATAAAAACTGCCACTTAATTTAGATACCTCAGCATCTGATAATACACTCTTAACTTCCAGGCACATACATGTATTGAGAAAATTGAAAAAAATGAATTTATTATTCTGGGTCTTAAAACGTTCACAATTTCTTTCACCTTCAGCCTGGGCTTCCATAAGTAAAGGCATCTTACTTTGGTCAGCTGGAATATATCTTACCACTATTTGCCTCAGCCTCAACTAAAAACACCACAACACTACAAACCATCTCCTATGAAATATGTCCCTTCTTAGCCAAGTCTCCTCATCAAGAATGCTGAAGAAAGACAACATCCTGGGCTCACTGCTTTTCAAAATATTCAGTCAGTGTACTCCATTATCACTCACTGTTAGACTCCTCACAAACTTCCCCCTCTTGTGACTTCAGAAACCATTCCAACTCATGGCCAGTACCCATACCCCAAAAACTAAACTACATTGCGCTGATCACATTTTTTCTATGTGTATATATATATATATATATATATATATATATATATATATATATATATATATATATATATATATATATATATATATTAAGCAGCAATATCCTACACCTGGTCATTACCAACATGGGCAACGGGTGTTCCACACCACAGGTCAGTTCCTCGTTGGTCAGATCCAACCAAAAGCTAATCACCCTAGACATCCACATCCCACCCCCACCCCCCATTAGGGAAGCCACCGTAAAAAATTTCTCCAAAGCTAACTTCACACTTCTTAAGACAGAAGTGGCAAACTTCACGACACCCATGCAGATGGACAATAGAGGTACGACTGCTGAATCCTACACAAATGCACTTTATAAGCACTTACATGAGTGCATGGATTGGCAATCCTGACAGAACCAAGATGCTATCCTCCATAAATAGGAAGCCAATCTGGTGGTCCCCTGCCATAAACAAACTCTACAACAGAAGAAAGAAACTGTTGCAAAAAAGAGTAAAATCCTGTGATTGGAGGTCAACCTCAGGAAAAAGCTGAGATC
This sequence comes from Protopterus annectens, assembly GCF_019279795.1. Classification (NCBI taxonomy): domain Eukaryota; kingdom Metazoa; phylum Chordata; order Ceratodontiformes; family Protopteridae; genus Protopterus; species Protopterus annectens. The sequence goes on from NC_056741.1 coordinate 1,834,179,132, forward strand.
CCTCATAAAATCCTCCAAAGCTAGTTACGAAAACAAAATCGCCACTGATTCTAAAGACAACCACAAAGCATTCTATAGCTATGTCAAGTATCTCAATGGCAACACTCAGATCTGCTCTAAGTTACAGCACAATGGCACTAAATATACAAAACCAACTGATATTGCCAACATCCTGGCAGATAGGTTCAGAGGTAACTTTACCCCCCACTCACCCCCTAAAGGGCCCATCTCTATACCGGAAGAATACAAACTTCCTGTAATCACAGCTGCACAGGTAAAAAACACACTCTCCAAAGCCAGGAACACAGCATCCATGGGACCTGACAACATCCCAGGCTGCTTTCTGCATGAACTACAGAATGAACTGGCACTCCACCTAAGTACCATGTTTAATCATAGCCTCACCTCAGGCTTTGTGCCTACTGAATGGCACACAGTGAAGGTTATGCCACTCCACAAAGGAAAGCCACCACAGACCCCAGGAACTACCACCTCATTAGTCTGATGAGCCTGGTTTGCAAGGCTATAAAATGTATCATCATGGAACTTGTAAACAATGACACTGGTAATCTCCAAACTCTGGACCCCACCCAGTTTGGGTTTGTGCCTTATGAACCTGATATACTTCTTTGACACAGTCACCAAAGCCATAGATGAGGGTAAGGTGGTTCACACAGCCTATCTAGATCTCACCAAGGCTTTCAACACCATCCCCCACTCTGGAATTATAGATAAACTTACTAAACTAGGTATAAATCCCTATGTCACAAGATGGATTGCCAACTGGCTCACTGACAGAACCCACACTGTGAAAGTAGCAGACTCCAAATCTGACTTCAGACCAGTGACAAGTGGAGTACCACAGGGATCAGTCCTGGGTCCTTCTCCTGTTTGGTATCTACTTCTCAGAAGTACAGGCTAAAACAGAAGGCCTTTGGCTAACGAAGTTCACAGAGGACTGCAAACCAGGAGCCATAATTGAAACTCCTAACGATGTGGACATCCTACAAAAGGGCCTCACTGAGACAGATGCCTGGTGTCAAAGCCATGGCGTCAAGCTCAATGCTAAAAAGTGCATTGTCATCCCTTTTATTAAAAACTCTGCACCCATGAACTACCACATAGATGGTAGTCTACTTAACAGTGAAAGTGTGATAAGAGACCTTGGGATACAGGTGGACAGTAGTCTCTCCTTTGATAATCACATCACCACAGTAGTCAAGAAATCCATCTACGTGGCACACCTCATCACAAAAGGTTTCTCATCCAGGAAAAAAGAGGTCATTGTTCCCCTCTCCTCTTCACTCATTAGCCCCATTATAGACTACAATGCCCCTTTTGGTATGTACCTCACAAGACATCTACAACAACTAGAAAGGCTGCAGAAATACCTCACAAAGAGGATTACTAGCCTCAAACAGATGCCCTACGCAGACATTCTCAAAAAACTCCAGCTTTACTCCGTCACATATCACCTTCTTTCTGAACTCCTTCTCTGTTATCACAACAATGAAACCCATCCCCTTAATGAAGAATAGAGATATTGTTGCACTGCCCTGGTTAAATTTCCCATTGACAGTATAAATACAACACAGATCTCTTATGAAAAAGGGTCACAGTGTCAGCGGGACCTATACAGTCAACAAAAGGAAATGAATGGAAGGAAAAGCATGATGCATCTGAAGGAAATGGGGCACGCAGTTTGAAAGTGAGAAAGAATGAAGGAAGGAAGGAAGGATAGAAACAGACCTGGGAAGCTGCCATGTATAATCTAATGCAACTGCAAAGTTGCAGAATGTTTCATTCTAACATAGACTAAAGAAACAGGATAACAACATTGCCTCTTCAGTTTCCAATTTAGGATTCAGAGACACTTACCTCTTGATCTAAGATAACCCCCAAAAGTTTGATGAATCAGGGTTGTAGCTTCAGTCTGACGATCAAGTGCAAAACAATCTTGCCTGTAGTGGGAAATAATAGAAAAGGAAAAGATGTGATATATACAGTGTTATATTAATTTCATTAAAAATTGTAGGAACATTAAACAAACATTGTTAATTCATTAAAACAGCAATATGTTGATCTGACATACAATCAAAATATGCTAACATCTAGCATAAGGCTCTATTATACAAGCAAATGTGTCTTAATATTGGGCCCCAAGATAAGAAGTGGAGTAAAATCTCTCTCTAATGAACTATGTAGATATTTTAGATTGTGTATACTCTTTATTTTAACTCTTCCTCATTCACAAAGTCTAGTGAACCCATCTTAACCTTTCTTGGGCTCAACGCAATCCATGTCTGAAGTTGATGAGGAGATTGAGGACACTGTTACAACATCATATTACTGCTGCTGGGGAGTGTGTCCTAGCCCCACGGCCATACTGAAGTGTTTCAAGCTTCACTGTGGCTGCTTTTGGGAGGAGAAAGGATGCTTCCATACATGTGTAACTTCCTAACCAAGCAGTATACCTTTTGTAGTGCTGAGATCACCAGGCTCTTAATGTTGCTATTGCAGTGAACCTAGGCTAACTCCCTACCACCAGAATGGGAGGGACAGCATTGGCAAGTCAATCCTATCCTTCATCCTGGTCCCTCCAGCTCCTGTGCCACCAGTTGAACGCAGGCCATCTATGGTACAGTCATGGCCTTATTCCTCTGTGCCATGGGGCAGATTGGGTACACTCTTGGCAAGTCATTAAAAATGTTCAAACTTGGCAAAGGCATATCAATCATCCTTCTATTATAGTTTATTACTCACTAAAAACTTTTAGTTATGTACTTACCATAACGTAGGATGTATGGGATCCATCTCGCCTACATTCATAACTGATGGGCTCGGAGCCGATCCATCGGCTCCGACTCGGCCAACTAGTACACTAGAACGAAGTCTCTTATTGGCTGGGCTACCCTCTATCCCAGGATGCACTACACCTGCTTCCCCAGATCTTGTTTGTTCGCTTTCATACTTACATGCAAACACAGAAAAAATAGTAGTTACTACAACCAACTAAAGTTCTTCAAGAGAAGATCTCCAATGGAACTACATTTCCTCTAAATCCCCAATGGAAGGGGGAAGGAGGGCGGGTACGTATGAATGTAGGCGAGATGGATCCCATACATCCGAAGTTATGGTAAGTACATAACTAAAAGATGTAATGGGATCCTATCTACTACATTCATAACTGATGGGACAGCGTCCCTAGCACCTAAATCCTGGTGGCTCATTGGAAAACACTCCTGAGAACTGTGGAACCAAAGGAAGCCCTGCCTCGAGAAACCACATCCAGTTTGTAATGAGAAATGAAAGTGTGCGGAGAAGTCCAGGTAGCCGCAGCACAAATATCATCTATTGATAATTTGGAGTGAAAAGCTACAGAAGTAGCCATTACCCTGGTAGAATGAGCCTTGACTGGAAAGGGAAGCTCTTTGTTAGCCTGTGAATAAATGAAAGAGATGCAATCTTTAATCCATTTAGCTATGGAGGTTTTAGCTACTGGTTGACCCAATTTGTTTATTCAAAGGAAACAAACAGTTGATTTGATTTCTGCGTCTGAGCGGTTCTATTCAAATAAAAACACAGTTGTCTATGGACGTCCAATTGATGAAGAATATATTCTGCGTTATTAGAAAAATCGGGAAAAATACAGGAAGCTCTAGAGTCTGTTGAATACAGAAAGAAGAAGCTACCTTTGGTAAAAAGGAGGGATTTAATTTCAGGGATACTCTATGTTTGTGAAATATCAAATAAGGAGGATCAGAACAAAGAGCTTGAAGTTCTGAAACCCGCCTGGCCGAAGTTATGGCCACTAAAAAGGCAGTTTTCCAGGACAGAAATTTCAAATCGCAGGTAGCAGCTGGTTCAAAAGGGTGGGCAGTTAAGGCAGCAAGAACCAAATTTAGGTCCCAAGGGGGAACAGGGTGAGATATTGGGGGCCTAAGGAGCCATGCTCCTTTAAGGAAAGACTTACAAAGTTTGTGAGACATCAATGAAGGTTCAAAAGAAGCATGAAAATTAGAGATAGCTGCTAGCTGAACCTTAATCGTGGAAACTGAAGAGCCCAATTGAAAAAGAGAGGCCAAGAAATTCAAAACCTCCGATACTGGGGCAGTAAGGGGGTCTATACCTCGTTGCTGAGCCCAGAAGGCGAACCTTTTCCATTTGCTGGAATAGAGTTTGACAGTGGAAGGTTTGTGAGAAGAAGACAATATGTGAATCACCTCCGGAGAGGGAATTGTCTCGGATTAAGGATGGAAGCGGAGTAACCATGCCGCCAACCTCAAGGACCTGAGAGACGGATGAAACTGTCCTGACTGATGAGTCAACAGGTCCGGCACTGGGTCCAAAAACCATGGACCTTCTACCGCATACCTCTGAAGGAAGGGAAACCAAACCTGACGAGGCCAGTGCGGGGCAATCAAAATCATTTCGCTCTCCAGGTAAATCACTTTCTGTATCACCCTCGGCAGGAGGGGAACCGGAGGGAAGGCATAAAGAAGACCGGGGGGCCAAATGTGGGTCAGAGCGTCCCTGGGAATCTGTCCCTGAGAGGGGATCAGAGTGAAGAACTCTCTGCACTTCGCATTGTGGGGGCTGGCAAACAAGTCGCAGCGAGGGAGACCCCATTTGGCGAAGATTTTCGCAGCCACTCTTTGGTTGAGGGACCACTCGTGGGGTAACAGAATGGTCCTGCTTAGTCTGTCCGCAATCACATTGGATTTCCCCGGTATGTGCGTTGCCATTAGAAAGCGGTTGGTAGCTACCGCCCAGTGCCAAAGTCTCATGGCTTCTCTGCACAGTGGGTATGACCTGGTTCCACCTTGCTTGTTTATATACCAAACCACCGACATGTTGTTGCATAGGATAGCAATCGGACCTTGCGGGAGAGCGTGATGGAGAGCTTGTAGTACCAAGAGTACCGCTCTCATCTCCAGGATATTGATATGCAAATGCGCTTCCTGGAGTTGCCATGTGCCTTGGACCGACCTGTCCAGGTAATGACCCCCCCACCCTACCTGGGAGGTGTCCGTGGTCACAGTGGCAATGGGGGATTGAGGAATAAAGGGTCGCCCCTGGTCAAGATTGGATCGGAGGAGCCACCAACGCAGATCCCGACGGCAACTCTCCGTGATCATGACTAAGTGGCTCAAGGGGAGTTCCTGATAGGACCATTGAACCGACAGAAGCCATTGCAGAATTCGCATGTGGAGTCTGGCTAAGGGGACTAGGAGTATAGTTGATGCCATCGAGCCCAACAGTTGTAGGATCAGATGGGCCGGAGCTCTTGATAGGGGGAGACAGGATCTGACTTGGTTTTGTAAAACCTGAATTCTTGCTGCCAGTAAGAAGGCGCGCATCCTTTTTGTATCTAACTCTGCGCCTATAAAAGTAATACGCTGAGATGGCTGTAGTGCAGATTTTTGCCAATTGAACGTAATTCCCAAGAAACGGCCCAAGGTGACCGTGGCCATGAGCGCCTGAAATAGTAGATGCTTGGAGGTGGCACTAAGGAGCCAGTCGTCTAGATAAGGAAACACTTGGAATCCTAGACTCCTCAGGTGAGCAGTCACCACTGCCAGACACTTGGAGAACACCCTGGGGGCTGTGGTGAGACCAAAGGGCAGTGCTCGGAACTGGAAATGACTGACTCCCAGGCGGAAGCGTAAATGTCTCCTGGACTCTTGACCTATCAGAATGTGATAGTAAGCGTCCTGGAGATCTATGGAGCACATCCATGCATCCTTCTCCAACAGTGGGAGAATGGATTGAAGGGTGACCATTCGGAATTTGGACTTTTCCACAAAATGATTCAATGAACTGAGGTCCAAAATGGGCCTGAAGTCCCCTGTCTTTTTTGGCACCAAAAATAATCTTGAGTAAGTTCCTGATCCGATCTGGTCGGTGGGGACAGGCTGGATGACTCCTTTTTCTAGCAGCTTTGAAATCTCTATTGCTGCCTGATCCCGCTGACTGGGTGGCACGTCCGGGATTTCCCTTAAGGGAAGGGGGGGCTTGATGAAGGGGATGAGATAGCCTCCGGTTATAATCCGGAGCACCCACTGGTCGCTGGTTATAGCTTCCCAAGCTTGTGGGTGTTCCAAAAAACGACCCCCGACTGGCTCTGGAGCTGCACAGTCAGGCAACAACTCAGGGACGTTGAGTGTAGGAAGAACCAAGAAAGGAATCGCGGTCTCCAGTTACGGGGGCCTCTGCCGCCTCTGGGGCGGCATCTTCCTGAATCCCCCCCCTGCCTCTGGAGGGGGGATCACTGGGTGGAGTAGGGAAAGACCTCTGAGTTTTTCTGAACCACATTTTCCCTCCTCTCTGGGCCTTGGGGTAAGGCCTAGAGGGAGCGGAAAAGCGGGCCCCAACGGCAGTCAAGGTCTTGCCCTCCTGCTCGCACCGAGTTAGTGTGTCCTTCACCTTGGGTCCAAACAAAGATGACCCATCAAAGGGGGCGTCGGCGAAGGAAGACTTGAAGGCCTCCGCAAATGAACACAAGCGTAACCAGGCGTGTCTCCTGAGGGCAACGCCTGTTCCCGCTGCTCTACTCACCACTTCGGCCGCATACGAAATGAGCCTCATGGACAAGTTTACGATGGAAAATAAGGTAGTCATCTGGGCGCCAACAGTGGGGGCTAGCGCCTCAGGTAGATTACCAGTGAGGGAGTCACTTAGTTCTTTAAGGAGGTCCCTTTGGAGCCTTGTAAAATGACATAAGTAATTCAGCGACTGTAACGTAAAGGCCGCTGAAGAAAGGGTATGCTTCCCGTACCTATCCATGCTCCTGGAATCTTTATTAGGAGGGTGGACAGACGTTGAAGCCTCTGCCACGTCCTGCTGTGTGGCAGATGCCACCACCATAGCATCTACGGGAACTCCTTTAGTCAAAAATTCCTTCTGGGGGGGGCTGAAAGAAATTTATTAGGTCTCGCAGGCACCGGTTCCACAGAGTCAGGGTGTTCCCAAGCCCTTCGAGAAACCAAATCAAGGAGTTCATCGAAGGGCGGAGACACCCAGGAGGCGGAGGGCTGGACCCCGAAGGCCTTGAGGAAGACTGACTCCTCAGCGGAAGGGGTTTTGGCCTGCCAATCTCCTCTCTGTCTCAGAATCTCAAGGATATCAAAGAAAGAGACATCATCCGAAGATGATTTAGGGGACCCTTACGCGTCATCGAGGTCAGTGTCCGATGTGACAGACTCATCTTGGGAGTCCACGTGCTTCCTCTTGCACAATTTCTTCTGTGGGGGCTCGTCCGAAGCAGTTTTGGATGGACCCCCCAGAAGAAGGGAACCCCCGATGGGGGTATCCTCAGGCCCTGGGGCCCTGCTGCCAGGGGACTGCAAAACGGCAGAAGCACCAGTCTCCAGGTCTAGGGACGGTGAGGTGGTAGCCTGCTGAGCCGGCAAGGACATGGCCAGCACGCTCCTCATGGCCCCAAAGGCCGGACCTCCAGACTCCATGGAGATCACTGGCCTAGAGGCCACGACGGCACTAGGGATTCCGGCAGTCGATGCTCCGAGGGGAAGACTAGGTACCGAGGCACCCAGTCCCAAGATGTTCCCCTCGGGCCCAGCTGAGGAAGTCCCAGTACCAAACCCTGAACCCGAGGACAGGGTAGGAACCATAGTCGGTGCCGATAGACCAAGAAGGGGTCTCGGTTCCGACCGTACGGCTCCGCCTTGCTCCACCATCACCAACTCCAACGGCTCCGAGGAGGTTGGACGAGGACTCGAGTGTTTCGGAGGGGGGATCGGCTCCGAAGCCAACTGGGCCGGAGCCGAGACCATTTGAGCAAAAACTGGAGACTGGAAAAGCCTCTGAATAACCCTATCCAAATCCGAATCTGACAGTTTTGAGGATTTAGAGGAGGTAGACAAAGGGCAAGACGACTTTCCTCTCGGCTCCGACAATGTAGGGGACTGGCTCCGAAAAGGCTCCAACACTATTGGCGCCAGATCCGTCACAGCATGAATAACAATCAGCGCCGAAGGAGCTTTCTTCGGAGCCGAGGTGGAAGAGTCTGAGCTGCACACCTCCACTGGCTCTGAAACCATCGGAACCGATGGAGGTGATTCGCCTCTCGATACTCCAACCTGCGGCTCCGAAACTAATGGAGCCGAGGAAAGAGGCATCGAGGCAGACCCTTCGACCCTCGGCCCCAAAGTCAGTGGAGCAGGGGAAGAAGAGGTCGACTTATGCTTCTTGGCAGTCGGTTCCGACGGACTTGTCGGAGCCGACGACCTTTTCTTTTTAGAGACAGTAGGAGAAGACTCCAAGGCTTCCTCAAAAGAGGGCTTAATAAGACCCTTCAAGATCAGTTTATTTTTTCGCTCTTGAAGAACCCTAGAGGAAAAAGCATGACACACACTACATGTCTCCTGTAAATGTTTAGGTCCTAAACAATACACACATATAGAGTGACTGTCCGTAATAGACATTTTGTAATTGCACCTAGTGCATTTTTTGAAACCTGACTTTTGCTCTTTGGACATGTCTGTCAGGAAATAAGGCAGTGTCTAAATACCAAAAACTTAGCGCCAAACTGCAGAGCACGAGAAAACAATGGCACGAGCTCTCCAGAGAGAGATTTACCTCACAAGAGAAAACACAGTAAGAACACAACAACAACAACAATGACAATGGGCAAAGGCCCTCTAACTTAAACGGGCTTTGCCCGGAGAAAAAAAATGACACAAACTTCAATAAGTAGGGCAAAGGCCCTCTAACTTAAACGGGCCTTGCCCGACAGCGATATAGAAGTATCAGAGTAGTCAATCACTCACACACAAAATTTCAAAATACAGAAAATACACAAAATACACAAAATAGCCGTTAAAACAGCTGTTGTATTAATTGCAGAGAAGAAACCCCAAGGTCAAAGACCAGTAAAAGGTAAAAAAGAGACCACTTAGCTCCAGCCAAGTCGAGACCACGTCCAGCTTGTAAAGCAGCAAACGAGATCTGGGGAAGCAGGTGTAGTGCATCCTGGGATAGAGGGTAGCCCAGCCAATAAGAGACTTCGTTCTAGTGTACTAGTTGGCCGAGTCGGAGCCGATGGATCGGCTCCGAGCCCATCAGTTATGAATGTAGGCGAGATAGGATCCCATTACATCTAAAGTTAAAGTTGACAGACTATACACACAGCAAGAACACACATATACCATAGAGATGCATACTCACCCATGCAAGCAATTGTGCATGTACGCACACACACACACACACACACACACACACACACACACACACACACACACACACACACACACGCACACAAATGCACACTCACAAGCACTTGACTACACACAGACATCTAGGGTACAGTCATGGTTTTATCCCTCTGTGTCATGGGATGGATTGTGTACACTTTTGGCAAGCACTAAAAATTTACATCCTTGGCATATCTACAACCCTTATATATTTTGTTACTCACTAAAAACTAAAGTTAAAATCTACAGACTATATACACAGCGAGGAAACAAATACACAAACAGATGCACACTCACACATGCAAACACTTCACACACACACACACACACACACACACACACACACACACACACACACACACACACACACACACACACACACACACACACACACACATATCAAAACACCCTAGCCTACCTAAAACATCTAAAACCACAGTCTACACTTAGTTTAAAATAAAAATGTAAAATAAAATAAAAATAAGATATGTACCTCATCTCATCATCTCCCATTCACATCAGCGAAAGAAAGTGGCTTCACACACCATACATACAAATCACACCTACACAATGTACAACACTGCTCACCTAAACCAACACTACAGAAATGAAAATTGTTATAATTACATCAAAAAACTACACAGCTAACAAATCATAACATAAATCTCACTACACTGATAAAATGCATCAAAAAATAACTAACAATAAAACATAATAAAAGGGATGAAAACTAGGTAACAGCCATCTATTAGATAGACCATCTATACAACTTATGGAAACTACCTAAAACTCTATTAAAAAAACAGCCTATGGAATTAATACAGCTCATTCAAATGTAAAGAAATATTAGGGGCTGTATGATTAGGGAATTCCATTTGGAACTCATTTCCTAAACCTAGAGTACAACCTGTTTCATTTATTACACACCAAACTCCCATGCGGTCAATATTTATTTCACAATCTATACAAGGACAAAAAAGAAACAAGCAAAGCTTTATAAATTAACCTCCTCCGTTAGTCAACTGCTTTACTTCACTTTACTAGACATTGCAGTATGAATCTGAGTTAAAATGAGCTGTGTGTGTGTGTGTGTGTGTGTGTGTGTGTGTGTGTGTGTGTGTGTGTGTGTGTGTGTGTGTGTGTGTGTCAGAGAGAAAGAGTATGTAGGTGTGCATTTATTGTGTATATCTTTAGAGGAAACTGGCTCCGTGTTCCCAAAAGTTTTTCTTTTTCTGTGATCTCTGCATGCTGGGGAACAGCAGAATATCAGTTCATCTAATTTTTAAATCCTCCTTGACATTAGAGAATATTAGTGCAGATATGTGTGTGTGTGTGTGTGTGTGTGTGTGTGTGTGTGTGTGTGTGTGTGTGTGTGTGTGTGTGTGTGTGTGTGTGTGTGTGTATATATATATATATATATATATATATATATATATATATATATATATATATATATATATATAGAGCAACTGCCTCATGTACACCGACAACTCTCTCCTCTTACCTCCCAACACTCAGACTTGTGAGAGATGCACTTATATATCCAAATTGGAAGCCACACACTCTCCAGCGAAGACTGCAATAGCTGGTCAAGAGGAGAAGGTCAACACTTTCACCAATCCACATGGAACACATAGCCCTCCAGAACAAACACCAGCACTGCCTTCACATAAAAACATAAACCACACACCCACCTTCACAGAGGCTCTCAATAACAATCTACCCAAACAGCAGAGATCTCCAAGGCAGAAACGGACTCTACCACCACATCACAACACTAATCATGTGATACATAGTTCTCCTGAACAGTGTGCCACTCAAGCAAAGCCCCTAAGGCAGAACAGCATGCCCAGCACACTAGTCATAGGTGATTTGCTAGTGAGACACACTGATATCCCACTCACTAGGTAGAATAAGGAGAAAGTAACAGTCAGCTGCTTGTCAGGTGCCTGGATCCACCATATAACGCACGTACTCAGGTCCCTCAACAACAGGTACAAATATGACTCTGTCATTGTACATGTGGGTGTGAATGACCTGAGACATACCTCCCTGGACTACATGAAAAGAGACATGGAAGAGCTCTCGGATTATGTAGCCCAGGTGGGTACGACCCTAGCCCTGAGTAGCATCCTACCATCGCCAAGAATGATACCACAGTACAAGCAGAACATGACTTGATTTCAACAATTGGCCAAGTTTCTGGTGTCATTCTAAGGGGATCCAGTATCTGTCTGCCTAGGATGACATGATTGACAGACCTCGATGCTTTGCCAGAGATGGCCTGCATCTGTCACCCCTGGGCTTCCGGATACTGGCCAAGGCTCTTGCCACCCCTATAGTGCCTATTTTAGGCAGTGTTTCAAAGACCAAATTACCACCGTAAAAGCTATAAACAAATGCAGTCTGAGGATCATACTGCTCAATGCTAGAAGTCTAAATCTCAAAATTCACTCACTCGAAGGACTCCTTAAAATAGAGAACATCGACATTTGTGCTGTAACAGAGACCTGGTTCAAGGCAGCAGAAAGCGTCCATGCACTACCAGGCTATAACTCATTCCACACATTTTGGCCCCAGAACTTGGACCAAAGCTCTAAAGGTGGTGGTGTTTCCATATTCATAAAGGATGCGCACACCTCCAGACTGGTAGCCCAACATAATGCAGCAGAGATACTTCAGGTGCAGCTAACACTGGGTAAGACAGCGATTTAGGTCGTAGCCTGTTATACGTCCCCAACCATGTCCCAGGACACTCACTCCACATTCCTAAGCACCCTAGAGATTATTAGGGTCCAACCTAACACATTCATACTGGGTGACTTCAACTACCCTTCCATTAACTGGTAAAACTACTCATGTACCAATACACATGCCCAACGTTTCCTGGAATTCATTAGTTCCAATGCCCTGGACCAGCTCGTTCTTACCCCCACTAGAGGTAGCAACACCCTTGACCTGGTCATTACTAACATGGGCGACCATTGCTCTACACCAGTAGTCAACTCATCCCTGGTTAGACCCAACCACAAACTAATCAGCTTGGAAATCCAACCCCTCCCCCCACAAATGTAACCACCATGAAAACCAGAACAGAAGTGGCTAACTTCACGGCACCCATGCAAATGGAGAATAGTTGCATGACCACCGAATCATACGCCAATGCACTATGCAAACACGTACACAAATGCAAGGATCTCACCATACCCAATAAAACCAAAATGCTCTCCTCAAAAAAAAAGGAAGAAGGAAGCCAATCTGGTGGTCCTTTGCCATAAACAAACTCTACAACAGAAGGAGGAAACTGATGCGGAAAAAGGTGAAGTCCCAAGTCTGGAAAAACTCACTTATCAGCCTCAACAAAAAGTTGAGATCAAATCCTCTAAAGCTAGCTATGAAAACAGAATTGCAGCAGATAGTAAAGACAATCACAAGGCCTTCTATAGTTATGTAAAGAACCTCCTTGGCAATACCCAGATTTCCTCTGAGCTACTGCACAATGGTACCTCTTATACCGAGCCAACAGATATTGCAAATAAATACTGGCCGACAGATGCAGTACCAACTTTACCCCTCTCCCCCTCCAAAGGACCAATCACAATACCAGTAGATTGCCAGGCACCCAGTAGTACTGCTGCACAGGTTAAAACAGCAATGCCCAAGGCCAAGAATACAGCTTCTATGGGGCCTGACAATATTCCTGGCTGTGTACTACATGAACTACAGAGTGAACTGACACCTCACCTGTATGCCCTGTTCAATCACAGCCTCACCTCAGGCTTTGTCCCTACCAAATGGCACACTGCTATAGTCATCCTTCTCCACAAAGGAAGAGCGACTACAGACCCTGGGAACTATTGCCCCATTAGCCTGACAAGTCTTATATGCAAAGCTATGGAACGCATCATCATGGACCTAATAAACAAGGATATAGGGAATCTCCAAACTCTGGATTCCACACAGTTTGGTTTTGTGAAGGGTAGGTCATGCCTGCTCAACTTGGTCGACTTCTTTGAGTCAGTCACCAGAACTGTGGATGAAGGTAAGGCGGTTCATACAGCCTACCTTGATCTGGCCAAGGCTTTTGATACCATTCCCTACTCAGGAATCATAGAAAAACTCACTAAGCTAGGCATCAACCCCTAAATCACTAGGTGGGTTGCAAACTGGCTCACAGAACCAACAGTATGAAAGTAGCTGACTCCAAGTCATAATGTCATAATGTCGATAAGTTGGGAGCCATTATTAACTCCCCAAGTGATGCTGAAATCCTACAGAAAGGCCTCACTGAGACAAATGACTGGTGTTAGAACCATGGCCTTAAGCTCAATGCCAAAAAATGTGTATTCATCCCCTTTGGAAAAAAAACAGTTCCCTTTAACTACCACATCGATGGTAGCCCACTGAACACAGAAGGCATTATAAGAGATCTGGGAACACAGGTTGACAGCAACCTCTCCTTTGACTCCTTTTGCCACTGTGGTCAGAAAGTCTTTCTATGTGGCACATCTCATTACTAAGGGTTTTGCATCCAGGAAGAAAGAGGTCATTGTCTCCCTCTACTCTTCCCTCATTAGGCCAGTCATCGAGTACAATGCCCCATTTGGCATGTACCTCACTAGACACCTGAAAAAACTGGAGAGACCGCAAAAGTACCTCACAAAGAGGATCCTAAGCCTTAAACACTTGTCCTATATGGACAGACTCAAAAAAACTCCAACTATTCTCTGTCTCATATTGCCTACTTAGAGATGATCTCTGCTTGACTTATAAAGCCATGTCTGACCCAGCTCTTAGTAATGCTACATCTAAAGAAGTCCCAATCCCTCTGCACCACACACTCCAGAGACCTCAACCTCATTACCACAATCAACAGAACATGCTGGAGGGACAGGTTCATAACCCAGAGCCTGCCCATGCTATGGAATAGACTTCCCATACATGTCAAACAGAGCACCTCACTGGGCCCTCTTCAAGAGAAATCTTGATGAGTGGATGGGAAATAGAAAATTCACCCCAGGGGTCACTCCAGTGGCCCTACTCGACAGAGGCACTGGAAACTAAGGTTGGGTGGCACGATGCCAGGGTAATCCCAGGGCTAGGCTTGTAAAGGCTCCAGGGCCATTAGCACACACATTAGTACACACCTATGAACCTATGAACTTACACACACACACACATATATATATATATATATATATATATATATATATATATATATATATATATATATATGTATGTAGGTTTACTATTGTTTGTGTGAATGACATTCTATCGACTGCAATGTGCCGAAAAACAGAATGTCGAACGCACAAGCAGTTTTGCACCAGATAGTGGACTCCACTTATGCGAATGCACAACTGCATTTGCATAAGTGGAAATCAACTATCTGCACGGAGATCGCGGTATAGCTGGTAGTGGAAATTCATCCACCTCCCCACTGTAGTGCAATCTCGGAGTTAGAATATATAAGTGGGGGGGGGGTGCAAAAACATGATAGCTGTATAGGAGTTTCATTTACATCAGCTCCTATATGGCTATCATGTGGTGGTTTTGAGAACAATGTCGAGTCAAATGCGTCGAGCATTTGGTTCGACATTGCGAACAGTATTTTTTTTACTTTCAGTATTACCATTCGTTTATTTGAATGGGAAATGTTTTTCCATTCGAATAAACAATAGTAAGCCATATATATATATATATATATATATATATATATATATATATATATATATATATATATATATATATATATATATATATATATGGGTCTACTTTGTTTCATTGAATCTCATTTCACTGAATTCCATTTCATCCCAACCACTTCGCTGCAAACTCAAATTACTAAGAACTCATTTCACTTAATCTCATTTCACTAAACTGCAGTTAGTATATATGGCACTGTGTAGAGTACTGTATGTTCATAGGTTCATAGATAGGTACTAGGCTATTGGCCCTGGGGCCTATATAAGCCTAGCCAAAAAAGTTCCCTGGCTTTCGCTACCCAAGAAAGTTATTTTCCTGTACTCTTGTCTAGCAGAGCCACAGAAGTGATCCCCAGGGTGAATTTCCTATTTCCCAGCCAAGTCGAGCTTTTTCTTAAAGAGGGCTAATGAGGAGCTTTGCTTGACTTGAATGGGTAGTCTGTTTCAGAGCATGGGAAGTCTCTGGGACAGGAATCTATGCCTCCAGTATGTTCTGTTTATTGTGGTGGCATACATATATATATATATATATATATATATATATATATATATATGCATGCACACACACACATACACACACACGCACACGCACATGCACACACACACACACACACACACACACACACACACACACACACACACACACACACACACACACACACACAAAGTTCATCTGGTGAAAGATTATGTATATTTCCACGACATAACATGCCAACGTGTTCTTTCTACTCAAGGCCATTAAAACTGCCTAAGGCAGTCAGTTAATTGCTTAAAAGAAAAATGTACACTGAACACAACTTTTAATCTCAGACTGCAATTCCCCAGAGCTGTATAAAGGGAATTGTTTCCCTGGACAACATACCCATTTGGTTCACCTTCAGCTCTTCGGGAGAAAAAAATGATGATGACATAAGCTGTCATTAAGTAATCATAATGCTGACTGTTTATTAGATAACTTGTAATCTGTCTAGTTGTCTAATTTCTGTTTTTGTTTTAAGAATATTAACTACTTTAAAAACTAAAACATAAGCATTACAGTTAGTTTACAAGTGATCAAGATCACAACTGAATATTATTTTAAAGTCAGCTCCTCTTTTCTTCACTGTTTTTCAGAGTTTAACAATGTACCTTCCACAAAGGATGACAGACAACGTTTTCTACGGTCAAATACTTAATGGCAAAGGGGAGCAATCTATACAAGTTATCTTAATTGTTCTGTGACCTTAGATTTAATATGTATATAGGAACAACAGGTGTGAAGAGTACAGGGATGGTTCCCTTTTGCAAAAAATTTTTGTTTCATTATGTGTTGATATGGTTTCACATCATCCTTGAGTGTTTAGTATTATTTTATAATTTGTTTTGCCATATAATGACCTAAATGAGGCTGTCATACTGACATGATTTTATTATTCAACTAAAAGTTCTTTTCATTACCTGGCACCGTCTGTTTTTACATTATGACATTTTTACTAGCCATTCTACTTCAAGTTCTTCTGTCCGTTCAGTTACAAGAGGAGCACTTAAAATGATGTTTTTATAAAAAATCTCTACAAAAAATATATGTGCACATTTTTTTATTTCTAACTCCCTTTGATTTATACATATATATTTTTCCCTTCTAAACACTTACATGGACCCTTTTTGCTTCGGCTATAGAGCAATTATTTACTTGTTTATTTTTTGTATGAGACTAAACATTCCTTTCATTTCAGGCATTTTGATGGTCAAAACTTGCAAAAACTGCCCTATTTTCTTGACCTAATCTGTTCCCTTAACTGAGGCATGAAAGCTGTTTTGTTTCTTTAAAGGGGTAGGTACTATACTGTTTGGTGCAGCAAAGATGGGTAAACCTGTATTCCTTTTTGATAAGCTTATAGCATCTGGAGAAAGGAAATAAGGCAAGGCTACAACCACCAAGCTAGACTTTTTTTCTGGGTCAAAAATGTCAATTGTCAAGAACAGTTAAAGGATCTACGGAGACAGGTTCCTTAAAAAGTGCTACAATATTTCAAGCAAATTAAACAAGATATGCACTGAGGAAAATGAACAAGAGAATTGCCTCCAAAATGGAAACCAATTTATGTCTTACTTTATTTGTATGTGACATTATAATGATAACTTTGTAAGATGAAACTGTTGTGCTGTATGAAGGGTGGAGCAAATAGTGCATCTGCCCTATGTACCAACTTGTAGGGGTACCAAAGGTTTGACAGCTCACAAGATGTCATTAAGGGATCACAGCTACTACTTAGACAGCTTGCAAAGTGTCTAACTACAATAAAAACAGCAACAAAGAGATGATCCTGCATATCTGCAGTACACAGTTACTGCTGTATTTTATATCTGTATAAACAAAGATGCAGATGTTAAGAAGTTTTTAAGGTGTATGTAAGGTATGAGGCTGAAGTAGAGCGCTCATTTTTGCAGTTATTTGCAGAGAGGTACACTAGATTTGAAATAAATCAGTATGATACATTTTGCCAAATTAGACAAAAAAAG
Organism: Protopterus annectens; assembly: GCF_019279795.1. Lineage (NCBI taxonomy): Eukaryota > Metazoa > Chordata > Ceratodontiformes > Protopteridae > Protopterus > Protopterus annectens. The sequence goes on from NC_056741.1 coordinate 1,834,196,551, forward strand.
ATGGCTGCTCTTAGCTCAGAACTGTTCAAAAGTTGCACTGATCCGCATGTCACTATAGCTACTGAACTACTGATGAGAAATACCAGATGTTGCCAAATCACTTCAATGTGAGCTAAAATATATGAATTGTACAATTTTGGATGTTACTGAATACCTTTAATTCTTGCATAACAGCAATACCTTTAAGGTTGTTATTAGAGTATATTTCCCTGTACTGATTTGTGGTAAAAACTACACATTTTGTTGAAACCATTTGCACAGCTTGATGTGGTTTCTAATCAGTACATCTATTAATAAGAGATCTAACAGTATGCCAGCCATGCTGCATGCTATATTAATGTGTTATACAGTAGAAAAATCATTTATCAAAAAAAAAAAAAAAAAAAACAAGTTCAGTACATACTCTGTGAGGCCATCCAAGCAAGCCTGCTGCATAGCTTTGATGGTGTAGGAGAAAAACTCATAGGCATCCTCCTTGCAACTAACTGAGAAATGACTTGCAATTTCTGCAAAGTAAAAAAGAAATACATTAATCTCCCAAACATTAATGCTTGTAGTAGCTCAAAGGCCACCTGTATGGATCATATACAAATTTAAGTAAAGTCTGTCAAGATGTTAATCTGTTAAGCACTATACTTTCTCTGTTGCTATACTATAGTAATGAGACTTTTGGGATACTCCTGTTAGGAAGGGTAAAGGGCTACCTTCCCAATTAAAACCGTAATTCTTTGTTTTGAAGCAAGACCTATATTCATGCATATTCCCTTCCTTTGGGATTCCAAATTGAATCCAAGCTGAACATGAGACTTTATTTGACTTCTGTGTGTACTGCTCCTTGTGTACTTGTATTGACTAGGTAAGCACACCAAACACGATTGTGACCATTTCTGAGAATGAGACATAACACAGAATACCAAAAGCACCTCTTAAGAAGTGTGGACTAAAAGGAGGCCACTATAGAACAAAATTTCTGGGGAAAGTAATAAGCTGTGCCCACCACTACATCTTCATCAGCAGCAGAGGGGATAACAGATATACTGAATTTGTAGGTAAACAGTTATGTGACATTGACAGTAATGACGCACCATTTGTCAGGCTATTAAAATCAGACAATAAAGAGATCTTTCCAGAGGAATAACACACCTACCATCTCAGAAATAACATCATTTACTACTCACATGACAAACACACCAGTACAACCTTAACCTCAAATTGGACATCTGCTTACAAAATAAATGTAAAACATGAACCTGTATATCTTGGCATCAATGATGTCATACACCTTTAAATTAATGTGACAGTCGTGAGTAGTAAGGGGTAGATTGCATCCCAGACTCAAGGAAGACAGTGACAGTCACGTGGATGACTGAAAGGTACAGACATAACTTTAAGAACACAAACGTACTTCATTATCTACACCATAGTCCATTGCTCACCAACATCTGTTTCTCAAGGCAGCCTGGCTCTGTGGTTCAGATAGATGTAGCCCTGGTAGCCCTGAATGTGATCCAGGTGACCAGAGTTCAATTAGTGCCTCATGCAATGAAGGGGACAGGGAGGAGGAGTGAAGGGGTGTGGCCTACTCACCTCTCTCAGGAGAAGGGAGGGGTTTGCATGCACTCTGGGGTCACACATCTTTTTGTGATCTCCCTGGTGGAGACCAAACAGACCATTGCTTGCAGTGTGATGGGAGAAACATGGCTGCTTGGAGGAAATGCCCTTTGTGGAAGTGAGGGAACACCCTCAATGGACAGCCCATTGTATTCTGATCATCAGGCTGTAATGATAAAAAACTGCAAAAAAATAAAAATCTATATCTCAGGGGCATTACTGTCCTATAAGTGTATTGCAGTATAAGGGTCTTCAGTGTAAACCTGTAATTATAAAACTAAAGCACTTGAGTTTTACAGTACTTTGTGTTCCTCTACTAAAAACAGATGCATATGAACAGATACTATTGCACTGCAGAGGACTGAGAATCCCTCAGTTAACAGTTTTACAGCAATAGGCAGGCAGGCATCATCATTAGCTTGTCAATAAACTATACATTGTATAAATAATACCAAATAACTAACCACGGAGCTGCCAAGGCTGGATGTCACTTGTCACAGTTGCAAAAGCATATAAAAGTCCATGAAAATCACAGATGCAAAAACATGTAAAAGTCCATAAAAATCACATAAGAATTCTGTATAGAACACATGTTTATTCAACGTAGGTAAGCGCTTTCACTTAGGAGCTTCTTCAGACCAAACATATACAAGGAAAAAGACACATATATATAGAAAACAGGATAATCAACTGCAATCATTCAATTATCTTCCATTAAAGCTATATACCCAAGCTATATCCACAGTCTATACATTATATAGATCAAATACACATATAATGAAAATAAAAATAATAACAAAAATAAAAAGATCAAACTATATAAAACCATAATTCAGTACAACCTTTACAATATAAGTCTAACCATAAAATATATCATAAATATAAGACCACATAAACACAATAAAATAAAAAATAGAAACAACAACTAAATTAATGGTGTAGCCTCCTCCTTCTCAAGACAGGCTTGATACATGCCCTCTCATTTAAGCCCTTACCCCTATCTGCTCTTAAAATAATAATCCAACATGTTTCCCTATATTCAGTGTATGTTCTAACATCTCCCTCCCTTATACTCGGTGTAATAGCCTCCACAACCCTGAATTTAAAAGTGTGATTTGCTCCTTGTTCAGTAACATGTTTCGATAGGGCATTGTTAGGAAGACTCTTCCTTATATTATACAGGTGTTCCCTCATTCTGTCATGTAATACTCTATCAGTTTTTCCTACATAGAATGCTCCACAGGTTTCACATTCTGCCGGATATACCACATGAGGGGTCATACAATTATGGACACCTCTAAACCAAAACTCTTTATCTAAATCTGGGTGATGAAACACCTCTGTAGTGTTAATATAGCGACAGAAGTTACAGGAACCACATGGTTCAGTATAACCAGGACCTATCTTATCCATACCTCTCTGGCTAGTACATAACAGCCTCTTCAAATTCTTATGATTTTTAAACCTAAACCTAGGCACACTGCCTACAATATTGCTAATAACATCATTGACTAACAAAATCGGCCAATGTTGTTGGAATAATTCTCTAACAAATCCTGTATCACTAGTATAATATAATGGGATATTGGTGAAACTAATTCTGCCATCACACCTTAAACTATCATGGGGGTTTGATGGACCATAGTAAGGTTTTGCTTTAGTCTCCCTCAAGAGGGCCAAATCCTTCCATTGTCTTTCTAACTCTGATCGAGAATACCCCCTATGTAATAAATTCTTCCCAATATTGACTAACTCCAATTGAAACCCAGTATCCAAGGGATTCATCCTGGAAGCCCTCATCCCTTGTCCTCTGACAAGGTTTTTGAACACATATCCTGGATGCATACTCGACCTGAATAGGAAAGCATTCCTATGACAGGTTTTCCGAAAAATTCCTGTATTAATCATCCCTTGCTCCAGCTTCTCAACATATATATCTAGATATTCTATAAAATTATAAGAAAACCGGTATGTAAATTTTAAACAATCTATTAAGCTATTCATTGCTTCAAAAAAACTAACAAATTCTTGATAAGACCCTTTCCACAGAATAAACAGGTCGTCTACAAAGCGTCTGTAGAATAAAACATGCTCTTTAAACTCAATTCGTGAGAATAACATATCTTCCTCCCATTGAGCCAGAAACATATTGGCATAGCTATTGGCACAAGAAGTGCCCATAGCTATGCCATGTTTCTGTAAGTGTATCTCATCTCCAAAAATAAAAACATTATTATTAAGTACTGTCTCTAAAAGGAAACAGATAAGATCAACCTGCACATCCAGATATCCACTATGTGCGTTCAGATACTTCTACACAAACTGTATGCCCAGTTCATTAGGTATCATAGTGAGCAAGGATTGAATGTATAATGTAACAAATGCTATGCTACGGGTGTCTTCCACATCCTTCAAACACTCATAAAGGTCCACCAAGAACTGTTTAGAGTCCTTCAAAACAGCTGAATTCAAATCAATCACTAGGCGTAAAAACTTCTCTATATACAGTGAGAGGGGTTCAGTGGCCCAACCTCCTCCTGCAACAATAGGCCTCATGGGAGGATTAGTAGGATGCTTATGAATTTTGGGTAACCCCTGAATAATAGGAATTAGTGGGTTATCAACAATCAGGAAGTCAAATACCTCTTTGGTAATAAGAGCAGCTGTCTTAATATCTACCAAATCTTCCCTTACAGTTTGAATAATCCTATGTACATCTTTCTTCGAAATCATATCATAAAATACAGTATCATTCAATATACTTCGCATCGATATTTCATAAAAAATCCTATCCATAACTACAACTAAACCCCCTTTGTCCACAGGACGAATCACTAAACTCTTATTATTTTGTAAAGATTGTAGGGCTTTCCTTTCCTTAAATGTAAGATTATGTCTCAACCGTTTATTCATAGTATGTGTCCTATTCTCATAAAATTGAAATATCTCATCTTCTGTTAACTTAGAGTAGGCTTCAACCAAAGGAGGATTCACAGGTGTGAAACTGCTAGGTTTCCTCAAATGCATACCCTGTCTAGCATCACTGTTAGCACTAGAAGTATTATCATTAAAAATAAAACGTAACATTACATCTCTACAGAACATTTTCAAGTCCAAAATAGTATCCACAACTTTACTCGGATGAGTGGTATAAAATTCAACCCTTTTTGTAGCACATTATGTTCTTCTAGGGTCAATGAATAATTTGAAATATTATAAATCAATGAGGTTTCGTCTTGCCCCACATTTTCTTTATAGTCTGATTCGAATGTAATTCCCCTGACAACTTCCTTTTGTACCTGTTTCTGCTTGTTGACCTTCCTCTCCCCCCTCCCCTGTCCACCCGAACAGGCAGCGAAAAGAGAGTTCAAGCCTGTCTTGAGAAGGAGGAGGCTACACCATTAATTTAATTGTTGTTTCTATTTTTTATTTTATTGCGTTTATGTGGTCTTATATTTATGATATATTTTATGGTTAGACTTATATTGTAAAGGTTGTACTGAATTATGGTTTTATATAGTTTGATCTTTTTATTTTTGTTATTATTTTTATTTTCATTATATGTGTATTTGATCTATATAATGTATAGATTGTGGATATAGCTTGGGTATATAGCTTTAATGGAAGATAATTGAATGATTGCAGTTGATTATCCTGTTTTCTATATATATGTGTCTTTTTCCTTGTATATGTTTGGTCTGAAGAAGCTCCTAAGTGAAAACGCTTACCTACGTTGAATAAACCTGTGTTCTATACAGAATTCTTACGTGATTTTTATGGACTTTTACATGTTTTTGCATCTGTGATTTTTATGGACTTTTATATGCTTTTGCAACTGTGACAAGTGACATCCAGCCTTGGCAGCTCCGTGGTTAGTTATTTGGTATTATTTATTGAACTTTTGTGCTTGTATCACGGAGCTCTTATCTCAAAGCCTGCCGGTTATTTTGCTTTTTTTCAAACTATACATTGTGGTTACTGTTATTCTCAGTTATGTAACAACTAACCTAGGATAGGACACCTTGAAGAAACCTACATCCTGCCTTCTGCAAGTATAAAGTCTCTTTCTTCTGCATCATTTTCTTTTCCTCTCCTGTTAACTAATTCCTTGTCTAGTGATACGGAAAAAACATCTTCACAGGTTAGCAGCAGCATAGAGTGTCTCATGCTGGTCTACTAATCTGTCAACATCTAATCGTCTAGGCAGCATCACATTTTGTCTTCCATGCTTAGTCGGCAGAATGCTGAATCAACCAACCGGCACAAAAACATGTACCTTAAGTATAGTGCAGTGAAAATCTACCTTCAGTCTTACAGATGAGCAGCCAATATTAACTGTTAAATCTGCCATGAGTCACCAAGGGTGTAACTAAAAGCCACAGAAGGTCTACTTACTTTTTAGGTTCTTTATGAAGGCAGTGGGCTCGATGACACCCCCACTCTTTTCAAAGGCTTCAGTTACATGGTTCTGTAAGGCACAGATCATGCAGAATCCAGGATGCTGACCTGCAAAGACAGAAATAAGCGATCATTTTCTAAAGTAGTTGTTAACTTACCAAATCCATTCTATAAAGAGACAGTTCATCCACCAAATCAGTTCAAATTCATGTATGTTCTAGGGTTTCTAAACTGAAGAACACTGGCATGTCAATATGTGCTGAAAAAAAGTACTACAGCCAGCTTACCATTGATGCACTGCCTATATCTTATCTAATAGGAAACAGTGTTGTAGAAATGTGCATATGCACAAGTGCACACAAATGCCCCCATCCAGTCAACAGCATATGTTTTATGAACCACATCACATACTTGAACTTGAGATGATATATTTTCAGGGACTCTCCCAACACTAATAACATATGTTTTTGTAAAAATAAATAAACTAAAGAAGCAGTTATCATATATGGATTATAAAATATATGCTAAAATCTATTGAAACCTGCACACACGGCTCAAATATTGGGTCACCCAACCTTAATGTTAAGAAATAAAAATCTATTTTGTCTCAGTTTTGCGTTTTATTTACCCAACCATTCCTATTTTTCCCCTCTGTCCTATTTTTCCCCTCTGTGAGCCTGCCACAATCAGCCCTTCAGCTCTGCAATCTGATTGTTTCTGTGGGTGGAGACCAATCATGAAAGTCCATTACCAGAGCAGCAATCACCAATATCATGTGCAGCAGATGTGCACACACAGAATGTGAGGTCCTGCAATGCCTTCCATTTGTGTGTGTTTACTGCTGTACATATATAGTGAAGGCTACTAAGGAAGCACTTCGTGAGAGCACTATGCACATGTCCCTGATTCATATCTTCCTGGAAATCCAAATGATCTCTAATAAATTCAACTACTAATTTATTGTTAGCTACAGTTCCTCATCAATGTCCCCAAAAATCATGGAAATTATCTTAATACCACTGGGAGATTAAATATCAAACCAAATCCTTTCTTGCTAGGCAATATCAATTACCCAAGCATTGACTGGCAAATTAAGCCCCTAAAAATGGATATGCTCTGCATTTCCTAGGCTTTCTTACCAGCAATGCACTGGAGCAAATTGTAAAACTATCCACTAAGGGTACTAATATCCTTGACCTGGTCCTTATCAACTTATTCCCACCTGTACTCAATCCCACGTCCCCTCATCCCTAGTTAAATCAGACCACAAATCTGTTGTTTCATCTATCAAGCCTACTGGTAGCACCCCACAACCAAATGAGACCATCTTTAAGGACTTCACCAGGACAAACCTACTTAAACCTAAAGACCTATGCAAACTTCCCAACAATTCTCTGTAAACAGATTCAAATGAGTAAGTTGCCACAGTCACCTTAACTTTTTTATCAGCACCTAAACTGCTGCATAGAAGAGTCTTTACCCATCAGCATTAAAAATAATGATAAATTCAGGACTAAATATCTCTGGTGTAACTCCTGTATTAATAAACTATATAACAAAAGATGGAAATAATAAAAAGTTGTAAGAAGTCCCCATTCTTCTACAACAAAACCACAGCGAAACATCAGCAAGGATATTGAGTACTATTAGAAAATATAAAAAAGACTATAAACTTAGGGTCACTGCAGATACTAAAGGAAATGTTACATGTTTCTTCAGTGATGTCAGGAAATTAAGGAATAATTTCAAACAATGCACTGAGCTCACCCCTAATAATATCACATATTCGGATCTCAAGGATATAGCCAATATAGTAGCAGACACATTTAGTGCTAACTTTATTCCACTTGCCTACATTGTTACCCTACTGTCCCTGAAAATTTAGTTTCTCCTGGAATCACACTGGAATCATAGAATCTCTTTCAAAGGCTACAATAAGTACTTCTGTTGGACCAGGTAGCACAAAAAGCTAAATTTTCATTAGTGCCAAGTATGCACTGTCCAAGTATCTGCTTAAACTGTTCAGCCTCAGCCTATCCACAGGGATTATTCCTTATGCCTGGAAAGCAGCCACTGTAACTTCTGTACAAAAGGCCCCCTTGACAGACTTAGATTAATATAGCCTCATCAGACCTCACCTAGCTTATTTACAAAGCTATGGAATGTTTCATGGCAGAATTCCTTTATGCAGGCATAGGCAACTTAACTTATTTAGACCCTGCTCAGTTTTGTTTTGTTCATAGGTTCATAGTTAATTACTAAGCTAGCTGGCCCTTTAGGCCATTTTTTAAGCTTAGCCAATTTACCTCCCAAAGGTGAAAATCAAACCCTGTACCTTGTGACTATCAGGCAAACACCTTAACCATTATACCAACCCACAACCCTGGAGAAGTCCTGTCTTCAGAAACTAGTACACTTCTTTGAAAAGGGTACAGAAGCTGTGGACAATGATCATTCTATGTATATTGCTTACCCTGACCTTGGCCATGGCGTTAGCAACTAACTCCCATGCTGCTATTATTCAAGAGTTAACTCCTTCATTAACTATAAGAATGTAGAATGGCAAGCAGTTTATGCCAGATATGGAGTGGTATCTAAGGGTGATGTAGAGGGATACAGCCTCAACTATAGCCCAGTCAACTAGGGTTTAATTAGCAGCTTTGGCAACTGATGAAGTGGCAGGGAGGATGGGAGAGCTCCTCCTCAGGGGAGGGTGACATGTAGATAGGGCACGCAGAGCAACTGGAGCTTCCTGGCTGAGGTCAGGAAGCCAATTGCAATGTGTTTGGTCAAAAGGGCATCTTGCCAATGGCAATACCATGTGGAAGTTTGGAGGTGGGGCAGCATAGTCTACCTCCTCTAAGACCAGACAACGTATGCATGGCAGGGAGAAATGGGATTTAATTAAAGAATAGAAACCTTCCAGACGAATGTTGGACAGCAGTAACCCCCAGGATGCCTTTAAGTTCTGTGCTGGCACTGGCATCATTTTCAGTAATAGTCTGGGGGAAGAGTGGTGTGACTGGTATACCCAGCATGAATGTGGGGCCCTGAAAAGGTATCAGAATGACTCCAGAGGAGAAAAGGAATGAAAAAATCAGTTTCAGTTGGTTTTCTGCTGAGGTCAATAATGATTATTCAGTGGCAGGGAATGATTTGCTTCTGTTTTTGAGGGGTGGACATGACTGGTTGGAGTCCTAGCTGCTTTCCTATTGATCCCTTTACTTTACCTCTTCAGCTAAACAGTGGGTGGTGTTGCTCTGTGCAGCACCACACATTTTGGTATTCAGCAGACAGACTTTCAATTTTTCTCTTAGATAACTTAGTTTACCTACTATAGTTAAAGCTACATAAATCACAGAGTTAAGCAGATGTACACTACTGCATGTTTAAAACCAATCTAATAGCCAATCTAGACTAAATTATTTACTACCTTCCTATTATTTTACCACAAATATATACCTTAAGTAGAAGTCAAAACATTCTTGTCTTCTCTTTCTTGCCATCACAACAACATTAGAGCTAAGCTAGAAAAAATACTAGCTATATATGGTTACCTTAGTGCACAAACTTAATTAATGTATATCTACTATTTTCTTGAGCTAATACATTACATACAGGTGAAAAAATGCAATTATATTCACTTACTCTTACTGTACATGCCTCACAACCTTGGACCAAACAGAAGGTCTGACAGCTAGTCTACCCTCTGTTGCCAGCCTCATAGCATTGGGTATACTCAGACAATGTAGGAGTTGCTTGATGCTCACAGAATAACCTGTCACTGCCTGCTTGTGATGGATCCAAGTTGTTGTGTCTTTTGGCTTTTCCAGGTTAGGGGTCGCCACAGCGGAACTCTGGTCCGCTAATGATTGGTAGTTGATTTTTACGTGCCGAGTTACCAGCCCTGATGCACAGCCTTCAACGAAGGTACACCCATTCACGCATGTCTCCATGCAGAAGATGCTCTAGCTAAGAATCGAACTGGACAGCATCTTACTGTGAGGCAACAATGCTACCGCAGCACCACCACCGCGGGATGGATCCAAGTACCTAGCCAAATTCCAGATCACGTTCTCACAAATAAACTCACCCTGAGAGCATCACTCACCCACAACACACTCCGCAAATACCCACACTAAATTATCATATGCTGAGGCACTAAAAAAATTCCTTGCCCAAGCTGCAGTGGACTACTAGGTACAAGGCCCAGTGTAAATAAAGCACTACAACACTGATTAGTGACAAAGCTGAGAGTCACCAAGAAACAGCACATCCTCTACACTAGTTATACCAAAGCAAAAACCCAAGCAGACATTTACTAGTGATCGGTGACTCCATAGTTACTCGTTTGGATACTGCACTCACAAGGCTGGAAAAAAGAAAGAAGACAATGCGCTTTCTCTAAGAAGCCAAGACTAACAATATTCTAAGGGCTGTTAAAACCCTTAAACCTGAAAATCTGAGTACAGCATGGCAGCAGTGGCTCACGCTGGGGTAAATAACCCAGTGTGCAGAAATCTGATAGATATGGAGAGAAATGACAGAGGTCTGTCTGCATGTTATAAAATGAACTTAGCACTGAATGGAATCCTTCCATCACCAAAATTGATGCTGATGTATAGCAAAAAGAAAATTGGTTTTAACAATTGGATAAACTTCTGGTGCCATTCTAGGAGGACCCAGTATGTGTCAGCATGGGATGAGATGCTTGGCAACTGTACTTGACTCACCAACAACAGTTTGCATCTCTTACTCCTGTGCTTCTGCATACTGGGAAAAGCTTTTGTAGCCACCATTGTGCTATTTTAGAAAAGTTCCAAGTGATAAGACTACCCAACCTAATTTCCAAAACAAATCTACCATTAGACCATATCAGGGTGGCTCTACTTAATGCTATATGCCTTAACAACAAATTGCTGAATCTTGCAGTCCTCCTGCATTTGGAGCAAATCCATATATGCACTGTTGAGACCTAGTTTAAATGCCCAGAGAGAACTCCCTCAAAACCTGTGCTTTGTGCTTACCACTCATTTAAACTCGATCGAAACTGTAGTGATATATCTATATTTGTTAGAAACCACATAACCTTGAGATAGATACCTAAAGAATCTCAAGCAGAGCTTATAGAGATGCAAATCATGCTCAATAAGATCAGCTATCAGATCAAAGCATGCAACAGAACCCCTTCTATGTTTCCAGAAGATCACATCATGTTCTTAAGTATTCTTAACGAACTACCCCTATGTAAAAACACTGTAATTCTAGGTGATTTCAACAACCCAAAGATTAACTAGAAACCCTATGTTACCAATGTAGGCTATGCACACAAATTCTTAGAATTTATTGAACAAAAACTTGCAGAACCAGATTGTTAATGACTCTACAAGAGAACAGAATATACTTGACTGTGTCATAACAACGTTAGCATCTGTGTGTACCATCCTTAAGGTATCTTCCTCACTGGTCAGATCAGACCACAAACTAGTAACTTTCTCCAATAAAATCTCCCAAATCATCAGAACAAAGTATCAAATAATTCAAGTACTTGAAAAAATATCCTACAATTCTATAATGAAGTCTCTAAATTTAGGTATGATGGCAATATCTATAATGTTGATACTTTGGCAGAAAAGTTCTACTCACACCTGGGTAAATGTATTAAAATGGCAGTCCTAACTATATCCAAGCAAATATGAAAGGCTAAAAGCAAACCAGTATGGTAGTCCCAAAACATTAATAAATTATGTAATAAAATTAAGAAACTCCTTTACAGCAGAACAAATGACCCCCAAATTAAGGAGTTAATCAAACAGATAGTAAAGGACATATGAAAAATGAAGGCATCCCATGAACTCAGACTAGCTATAGATGCTAAAAACAACCATAAATCTGTCTTTAGTTATGTCAGAAAAACAGGAAAAAACAACCAACATCATTCCAAGCTTAATCATTGTGGTACTATCTATTCTGGTCTAGTGGATATTGCCAGCATACTGACAAATGAATTTAGTGCCAACTTCACCCCACAGGCATTTATTCTAAAGTCACTTTTCCCTAAAGGATCAATCCAGCAACCACCACAGAAGAACAGGAACTGAAAGCAATCACCAAAACAAAGAATATTTGACCAATCGGACCAAACACTATGGTTAATTACCTAATTAATTCTGCACAAGGAAATCCGCAAGTACGGCAGGTGCATGGACTAAACCAATGCAATAAGGCACAAAACAAGACATCCAGTACCAATGGGGAATGCAATGCACTGAGGAAGGCTAATCTTTGCCGAAACCAGTCTGCTTATTTGGTTTATTTTATTCCAGTTGCTGGAGCTGCCACATTAAATTGGAATATTTTTTTCACCCTTGGTGCTGGATGTGTTGTTTTGTGCCTAGTTGCCTAATTAAATCAGTAAGTAATCACTGATGGGCTCATTCCTCATCCTCTTCAACCAGAGCCTAGCAGGTGTCTTTGCCCTGTGGGAATTGCAAACAGCTATTGTGATGCCACTCCACAAGGGCGGCCCCACTACTAACAAGACTTAAAGGAAAAGGCATGGAAAAGGTGATAACCGACCAAATTAACTATGCTGTCAAAAATCTCATCAGACTCAGCCCTTACTAGTTTGACTTTGACAAAGGGTAGAGCCTTTTGAATTTTGTGAACTTCTTCAAAAGAGATACTCAGGCTGTAGACTGTGGACCAGCTGTTCATAATGTGTTCCGTTACCTCACTAAGGTATATAATACCCTTCCACGTGAAAATATAATAAACAAGTTGAAGGATCTCTATATTGACCTGTATTTGATTAGGTATACAGCTAAGTGGCTTAAAGACAGAACTCACAGAGGAAGAATATTTGTTAACAAAATTGACGGATGACTGAAAGCTGGGAATCATTGTCAAATCTTCTTCTGACATACATGCATTCCAGCAGACGTTTGCACTTGTCAGTAGCTGATGTACTAAAAAAGGATTCAAGCTCAATGCCAAAAAGATTAGCATTATAGCATTTGGTAAGAATCCTCTAGCTCTAACATACAGCATAGATAATATGCTACTTCAAAATGAAAAGGTCATGAAAGACCAGGTCTATATCAGATTGTTGAAGTTTTCATACTTCGAATCACTAAAGATCGAACTTTAGTGATCAAAGTCTGAAAACTTCGAATCACTATAAAAATATTTTTAAAACACAAAACATAAAACCTAAAGGCTGTAAGCAGGGGGACAAGCCCCCCTGCACCCCCCACACCCCCTACTACTTAAATATACCAACTCCGAGATTGAACTTCAGTGCAGTACAGTGCGAAACGGAAGATTTCCATTTCCTACACTGTAGCGCGATCTCGGAGTTGGTATATTTAAAGAGCGGGGGGTGTGGGGGGTGCAGGGGGCTTGGCCCCCTGCTTACACCCTTTTGTTTTTTTTTGTTTTAAAAATATTTTTATAGTGATTCGAGGTTTTCAGACTTCAATTACTAAAGTTCGAACTTTAGTGATTCGAAGTATGAACACTTTGACAATCTGACATAGACCCTGAAAGACCTGGTTACTTGGGTGGACATTCCCTTATATGTGACCATCAAATTACAACAATGGCTAGGAAATTCATTTACATTGCACAAGTCATAAAAAAGCTATTTCTTCCAGATCAAAAGAAGCCCTCACCTCGTTGTACTCTGCACTAATTAAATCCATCATTGAGTACAATGCTGTTTTGGGGATTTACCTTACTAAACATATCAAGAAATTGTAAAGACCCCAGAGCTTTGTAGCTAAAAAGATGAGGGCTTAAAAGATCTGAATTACCAAGAAAGGCAGTGGTTTTATCCCTACGCTCAGTTTAATATAAACTCCTTATGGGTGATCTGTGTCTTGCTTATAAGGCTATGAGGGATCCAGCTGTTCAAGAACTTTTATACCTCAATAAATCAAACAGTCCAGCTAACACTAGGGCTAGACGTCTAAATCTACTGCAGCAAATACATAAGGCAGGGAGGAGGGACAGATTTGTCATGCAACATCTACCCCTTTTCTTGGCGAAACTCTGTCTCCAAGTTAAGTAATATGACACACTGTCTGCCTTTAAAAAGGAGCAGGACAACAGGATTGTATTCATAAATTCACCTGTTATGATTGGTCTGGGCCTCCTTGAAAAGAAAGGTAAGGTCTAAGAATATGTGAACTGGCAAGGTAGAAATGGCCAAATTCCTAACTTGTCCTGTAACTCCCAGAACTGAATATCAAATGCCCATATCTGGGAGGGAGACTTTGACAGGAATGACTGTGGTCCTAACCCCTTATCAGACCCAACCTCTTAGCTAAGAGGTACAGTTTAAAATCAATGGTGGAAGTCTAAACTTTGCATTTCACAGATATAGTTTTAATGGAATTACATGTGTTTCTAATATTACATCTGAGAGATTCAATTTAAATGAAACGATGATGGCCTAAGCCCTTTGTCGAAGAGTTTAACAACAGAAGATATAACTTGAACCTACATCAAAACAGGCAGCAGTGATACCTGCACAGTAACAATGGTAAAAGAACACAATGATAGCTACAACAACACTAACTACAACACACCAGTTAGTCAGCCAACAGTCATAAAACAGTGCACAGACAACCAAAAGTAATAAGACAGTGTACAGCTAACAGCCCATTGCAAGTAGCACAGCTGAGGGAACTAACAGATGTCCTTCAAGGATGCATCTGCAGTCATCACATATGGGTTGTCCTGCCTCAGGCAGCCCTTCGGTCGGCCGGATTCCAAAGTCTGGGTCCGGCGTCGGCTGATGTCGCACTTTCCCCGACGTCAGAGCACCTGGGGTATAAAAGCATCAGCCATCTTCCTCAGTCTTTCTTGCCACGTGGTGCCCGAAGCAGAAGCAGTTCGCAAGTACCGGTCGGCCAGCTCCTGTAATTCAGCTACCGAAGACTTAAAAAAACTAAGTACCCCGTTGGGGACTCTTTCTTGCCTCAGCCGATGTCAGATAAAGTTAATAATTGTTTAACTTGTGGGAAACAAATACCTCATAAGGATTTCCACTCTTACTGCCTCCCCTGCCTAGGCCCAGACCATGACGTCTCGGCCTGTTCAGCCTGTGCTTCCTTCAACCGACGCACTCTTAGACGTCGGGCGGAGTTTGCAGAGGAATTTTTTGGGGCTAGTTTTTCGTATAAGATGCCGTCGGAGACTCCGACTTCACATTTAATTAAGAAACGGAAGGACAAGGACAGACACACGGGGCCCACGGTTTCGGCTGAAACCACGGCCAGGCCTACCGTGAGTGTCTCGGTCTCAGCTGAAACCGAGTCCTTGGTACTTCCAATTACCGAAACCGCTCAACCGACTACCTCAGTCCCGGAGGCCCCGGCTGAGTCGGTTATTGAATTTCCAACAGAAACTGGTGTCCTGGAACCTTCCAACACCATTCCGTTAGACAAATCTACACCAGCACGTGGTGCAGCCAGGCCTCCTGCATCCATGTCCATTAAGGCCTTCTCCAGGGCTAAAGCTACTAAACTCTCAAAAGCTTTGCCTCCCAAGGTTATTCCTCAGGGACCCTCTACTGGTTCACAGATTCTAAGCTTAGCAGAGGATCTTATCTCCTTAATTAGGGGCTCTCAACCTCATCCGGACAGGGGCTCTCAACCTCCTCCAGACAAAAGGACCAGGGTTGAGCCCTCTGATCCACACTCCTCAGATGAGGCCTCTGATGGCTCTACTCTCTCAGACCACCAGGAGGAGGTTTTTTCGGCTACGAGGATTCTGATGCAGAGGAATCTATTCCCTCGGCCTCCCCTCCTGAAGAGTTTTCCTTTGGGGAGACACTACACACTATGAGAGAGCATTTCCAATGGCAGAGCCAGGAATTCTCTGATTCCAGGAAAAGATTAAGGACCTTTTTACATTTGCCTCAGCATAGACCTTTAGCTATTCCTCCTGTTTTGAATGTCATTGATGATGTGTACTCTGACTCTAGCACAACCCCTGATTCTCTCCCTCCGGCTCCTGCCAAACCCAATAGGTACTACAGGGTCCCGGACTCACATCTTTACCTTTACAAGGCCCACTCTGCTGATCCAGAAACTATTTCCCAGGGCCCTAAAGGGGTTGCAGCTGCCACTGCTAAAAATCCTCTCCCCTCTGAAAGGGAGTCCAGAGCTTTAGAGAGATGGGGTAAAAAAGTGTATACTTCTGCTACTCTTTCTATGAGGGCATTAAATTGTCAATTTCATATGATACAGTACCAAGAGTATTTGTTAGATGAATTGCATAAAAAACTGTCTTCACCTGACCCCCTAGACCGCAAGTCACTTCAGGATCTGGTACATAACTCGCAACAGGTTAGCAACCATTTCTTGCAATGTGGTTATGATGCATTGGAAGCTTCATGTAGGTCAGCTATGACTGGTGCAGTCATACGTAGGCATGCTTGGCTGAAGGAACAATCTCTGCCAGACCATGTTAAAGCAAAGCTGCTGGATGCTCCACTGGAAAAGCAAAAGTTATTTGGCTCCACGGCTCAGGAGGTCCTAAAGAAATTTGAAGAAAAGGCTAAATCCATACAAACAGTCAAAGATTTTCTCCAAGTACAACCACCAAGATTCAGCAGGAATTGGCCTTCCAAGAATTGGTCCTTTCCAGACACAGAGAGGTTTCAGAGAGGCAAGAACAGGCATGCCAGAGGTAGAGGGCAAGCTAGAGGCTCCTACAGAGGACGTCAATGGCAACCTCCCAACCAGAGAGGTAATGCAGGACCTTCAACTACTGCACAAGGACAGGCTCAATGACTTTACTTTGACACCGCCAACCAGGGCTCAATTGGAAGCACCTTTGGGCGGAAAGCTTTCTTTATTCTCAGAAAATTGGCACAGTATTACAAGGGACAAATGGACACTACAAATAATAGACAAAGGATACAGGTTCCATTTCCACACATTACCAAAAAGAAAAGGCATGCCAGACCTGCCACCGAATCAAAGGGCAGAGGCTTTGAAACAAATTTCCAGCTTAATGCAAATGAAAGCTATAGAAAAGGTTCCTCTCTCAGAACAAGGCCAAGGAGTTTACTCCAGACTATTCCTTGTTCCAAGAAAAGAAAAACAATGGAGGCCTATTCTCAACTTGTCCGCACTGAATACTTATCTCATTGTGCCAAAGTTCAAAATGCTGACTCTACAGCAGCTCCTTCCCATGCTGGGCAAGGGGTCTTGGCTGGTAACTCTAGACCTCAAGGAGGCATACCTGCATGTCCCTATCAGACAAAGTTGCAGAAGACACCTCAGATTTCTTGCAAGGTCAGAGCATTATCAATTCTCAGCATTGTCCTTTGGCTTATCTACTGTGCCCAGAGTATTCACGAAATGCCTGGCATCAGTAATGGCACACTGCAGACTTCAGGGGATTCAAATATACCCATATCTGGACGACTGCCTTATACAAGCGGACAGCCAACAAACTTTGGTAAAACACTTGAATTATGCCATCCACCTACTTCAGGCCTTGGGATATAAGCAGCCAAGTCAAGGGTCTGCCTGCTTTCAGCAAAAAATAGCTAGCCAAACCATTACAACAGACGCTTCAGACCATGGATGGGGAGCGCACTTGGAGGGCAGATGCATTCAAGGTCTTTGGTCACAAAAAGAGCTATGCATGCACATAAACCAAAAGGAAATGCTGGCAGTGATACATGCAGTCGAAGCCTTCAAACCCTTTCTGCATCAAGGCCATCTGCTAATAAGGACAGACAACACCACGGTTATGTGGTACATAAACAAGCAAGGAGGCACCCATTCCTATCCTCTTTGCAGGCTGGCAATGAATCTATGGGAACTTTCCTTGAAGCTCAATATACAGCTACAATCCCAGTTTGTGCTAGGGAAAGACAATATACTGGTGGACAGCTTAAGCAGAAATATCATGGATGCACATGAATGGATGCTGCACCCGGACATCTTTCTACAGCTAACACAATCATGGGGGAGGCCGGACATAGATCTTTTTGCCTCCCCCCACAATCATCAACTGAAGAAATTCTGCTCAAGGACATATCACCCACAAGCATGGAAAGTGGACGCCCTCTCTTTCAGCTGGAGAACTCTAACAGTGTATGCATTTCCACCCCTCCCATTAATGACCAAGGTTTTACTGAAGATCAGGACAGAGCAGCCAAAAGTGATTCTGATAGCTCTGGACTGGCCAAGACAGCACTGGTACCCACTGTTAAAGAGCATGTCACGCACGAAACCATGGCCTCTTCCTCTATGGCCACTTCTACTGATACAGCACAACTACAAAACTCTGCATTCCAACCTGAAAACCTTGCAACTAACAGCCTGGAAAATACCTTGACTCCTCCTCAGGATAAGCTATCCCAGAGAGTGAAAGATATTATGGAAGCTCGCCGGCCTTCCACAAGAAAGGCATATTCAGCAAAATGGAAAAGATTTCACATTTGGAACACCACAAAGGGCCTAGATGCGACAGTGATGAACATGGCACATATCCTGGAATACTTGGCAGAAATGTTCCACAATGGTCTGTCTTACTCTTCCATTAAAATTCATGCTTCAGCAATTTCAGCAGAGTACAATACTGATCCACCTGTCTTCTCTCATCCTCTCCTAAGACAGTTTCTAAGAGGAATCAAAAACATCAATCCTCCAAGGAAACCACCCCTACCTACTTGGGACCTTAACTTCGTGTTGGAAAAACTAACACTGCCTCCCTTTGAACCAGCAGCATCTGCAGAACTACAGTTCCTGTCTTGGAAGACTGCTTTCCTTCTGGCCATAACCTCAGCAAGAAGAGTATCTGAGTTACAGGCCCTTATGGCAGTACAGCCATTTCTTATTTTTCATCAGGACAGAGTTTCATTGAGAACCAATCCTACATTTATGCCAAAGGTGGTATCCAGGGTTTCATTAAACCAAGCTATTCACTTGCCTACCTTCTTTCCAAATCCACAAAACAAAGGGGAGAAGCTTCTGCACACCCTGGACATACACAGACAGTTGCGCTACTACTTGGACAGAACTAAAGGTTACAGAAAAACTGACCAGCTGTTGGTAGCATATGCTGCTGGAACACAAGGAAAAGCAATTTCCAAACAGACAGTTTCAAAATGGATAGGGAATTGCATTTGTTTTTGTTACTCCTTTCATGGAAAAACTGTGCCAGCTAACATTAGACCTCATTCCACGAGAGCCACAGCCACCTCCACAGCCTTCTTAAGAGGGGTGGCTACCAAGGACATTTTAGAAGCTGCTACATGGAGCTCCGTGCATACATTTGCCAAGCATTACAATTTACCTTTATATTCCAGATCTAGAGCAGGCTTTGCTATGGCAGTCCTGCAGGGCATTTTAGCTACACCATCCTTTACATAGTTCCTCCACCCCCAGATTGGCTATGGTATTCTACCCATATGTGATGACTGCAGATGCATCCTTGAAGGACATAGTACAGTTTTGTACCTACCATAAATGTAGATGTCCGATAGGTATGCATCTGCAGTCAGGTTTACCCTCCCTCCTTCCCCTCTATTTCTTGGGTACTTATCCCTCTTACAGCTAGCTGGGGTGATCTGTTATGGTGTATTTGTTGTTATATTACTGTGCATGTTTGGATTTTTAAATGCATCTCTCCAAATTTAGCCTTCCTTAGAGGGCACCTGGCATCTGGGGCAAGAAAAACTGAGGAAGATGGAGTCGGCTGATGCTTTTATACCCCAGGCGCTCTGACGTCGGGGAAAGTGCGACATCAGCCGATGCCGGACCCAGACTTTGGAATCCGGCCGACTGAAGGGCTGCCTGAGGCAGGACAACCCATATGTGATGACTGCAGATGCATACCTATCGGACATCTACATTTATGGTAGGTACAAAACTGTACTTTTCTGAAGTTCTGGTTGACTACCTATAAATAGCTGTTGTGCAATTAACATATAACAATGTGTGCTGACTGATTCCCTCAGACTACAGTATGGTCTGGATTTAGTAACTGTGTTACTCCAAGATGGGGATCATGGCTAGATGTATGGGTGTTACAGGGACACTAGTCTATAGTCACAACTTCCAATGACTTGAGTCTACAAAGTGCAGTGCCCCACTTTTGCACAATGCGCAGGTTATTGCAGCCTAGCCAAATACAGCACTATGGTGTGCAGGTTTCAGCAATTTAAACAGCATAAAAAAGTCCAAAGCAGCCAGTTATTATCAATCCACACTTATTCCTAGGACAATAATTCACCCTAAGCAACAGCCAAGTTACTTTTTCTGCAAAATAAACTGTTATATACAAATACACAGAAAAACTTTTTTCTAGCACAAGATGCAACTAGTTATTACAATCAGCAGAGCTGACAATTTGAAATAAAGTAAAAGCCATTTCAGTTCCTGGATTTTACTGGCATCTGTTATAGGTCAAGTCTGGTAAGAAGAACACAGACAGCAGAAAACCAGTTGCACAGCAAAGTGCAGCCCAGCCAGACGGAGTGCAAAAATGCACAAGTCTCAGCAATTAAAAAAAAAGAAAGAAAGAAAAATCTCAGGTAGCCAGCCAATATCAACCTTTCCCTTTTCCTCAGACAGTGATTCACCCAGAATGCTAGTCAAGTTACTTTCTCTCTCACAAAGCAAACTCTTTGTGTTCAAAGAGACAGAATGTTTCCCAGCAATAAATGCATGACAGCATTAGCTACTTAAAACAAAAAAAGATTTTCAGTTCTTTTGTTTTACTTGTATCAATTATTGGTCAGGTTCAGTAAGCAGTACCTACATAACGTGAAACCTGTTGCATAGCTGCATGTCACCTATCCAAATGTGCAGCACATGTGCACAAGGCTCATCAATTTTAAGAGCAAGAAAGAAAACAAATAGCCAATCAGTATCTATCTATATTTGCTACCTGAGATAGTTATTCATTGAGAACACCAACCAAGGAGCAATAGTGATAGTACACTCTTATCTGAAGAACAAAGTTTTAAAAGAATCATAGTAGTTCCTAGCTCCCTTATCTGAAAAGCATAGTTTAAAAGGAATGCTGATGATCCTTGGCCTTTGTTTGAGAGAAAACATTTAAAACAAATAATGCTAGTCATAACCTCTTATCCAAAAGGAAGACTGACCAATTATGTGAGTGGCACAAGTGAAAGGTGCTTGTTTGAGGTCATTATCAAACAGACACAACTTAAAATAGAAAATCATTGTGGTCCTAATCTCCTATTTGAGCAAAACAGTTTAAGAAACATTTTGATGGTTCTTAATCCCTTAACTGACAAAAAGAGTTTAAAATGAATGCTGCTGGTCCTAACCCTTTATCTGCGAGGCACAGTTTAAAAGGAATGTAGATTATCTAAACTATTTATCTGAAAGACACTGTTTATATGGAACAATGTTTAAATAACAGGCTTTGAATTAGACAAGTATTTTCTGAAGAATATGAAGTCTGAAAATCAATGTCTATTATGATTTATCGATTACAATCCTCAATGATTTCTCAGAAAAAACACACATTTATGAGGAAAACAACTAATATATGACACAAAAATTTGGACATTCTGCAAAGTTCTGGACAGTTGAGAATTGCTTCCTAACTTCTTAAGTGAAAGGCACCAATTCTAAAGAATGCTGGCAGTCCTAATTCATTTACTAAAAGACACGATTCATAAGGAATCCTAATTACTTTTCTAAAAGGCACAGTCTAAAAAGAATGGTGATTACCTTATCATCTTATCTCAGAGACACAGTATGAAAGGAATGACAGTGATGCTAAACAGTTATCTGAGAGGTACAGTTTGAAAGAAATGATGGTGGTTTTAACCCTTTCTGTTAAAGTGCAGCTGAAAAGAATGTTTTTGATGCTAACTCCTTATCTAAAAGTCACAGTCTAAGAGGAATTATGGTAGTCCTAATTTTTTATTTGTGAAGTACAGAGTATGAGGAATGTCTGTTAAACACAGTCTAAAAAACATTCTGGTAGCCTTAACCCTTTACATACATGAGAGGCATGGTTTTTCGGTTTACTATCAAAATTCTGATAATCAGTTTTTCGAGTAATGACTTATTCGAACCAAAAGTACATTAACTACAACACCATTCCCTCACAAGAACGAATGCGGTAATGTCGATATGTTGAATATGGCATTATTGATATTACTCAACTTACCCTGACGTCCGGAGATGTCCTACAAACATTTTGCAGGGGGTAAGCCCCTCTGCACCCCCCCACCCCCTGTTAATTATATATTCTAACTCCAAGATCGCATTACAGTGAGGAAAAGGGTAAATTTATCAATCCCCACTGCAGTGTGATCTCCAATCCAATTGTGAACAGTGATGCTCAAAAACACAAAGGCAAGCTATGTCTTGATGTTTCGGAGGCGACAAACAATCCACTCAGGATTTTAAACTTTTGCACCTGTACCCCTGACCATCTGAAAGACAGTAATATAAGTTTCTAACTTTTGATACTAAACCTTGTTTTTTCTCTCATGGAACTCCATCTCTGTGTCATATTTTAAACAGATACCTACAGACATATTAGACAGTAACCAGATTCTCATAAATTCCATGACCACACATTCTACAGGCCGCATGTCACCTCCAGAATCTACTCTTACTGCATATCATTACCTTTCAAAATCCACATACCCTAACTCACAAAACAAATGCATTCTGACAGGCAACTCTGTGCAAGTCTTCTGAAAAACAGAATATAAACTGTTGATAAACACTATGATGGGCAAAGGGAAAGGTGTAAAAAGCTGAGGGCTTTTTCTTACAAAATTGCATATGCTCCTTTGTTAACAGATAGTTGACTAATGGTGGTGTATATGTCAAGCACTGAAGTGTTGCATTCAAAAAGCAGGTGTTGCGCAGGTTAGTGAGGCCAGCTCCCATATGATACTCCTCTTCCCAGTCCATCACAAGATAGTCTTCTGGAAATAAAATTTTCTTTGGTGCAGGAATGCCATCAGTTTCAGTTCTGATGGCAACATCACCTATAAATAAATGAATGAATGAATGACTGAATAAATAAATAAAATTTGTTTTCAAATAAACCCCACATATTTTTATACAATATAACCAACCATAGGTACTCACATGAAAATGCATGTACATTCATATAAGTTATCTTTACACAACAGTGTGTGTTTTCATTACCAAATGAAGAAAAATGTAAAAGCTAGAAATGCATGACTGAAAATGAAACTGAAACTGGTTATGGAGTGGTATAACCCTGTAATCAAAATCTATTCTACCACAGATCTTCTGGTGTAGCAGAGAGGTAACATATTTTTGCACCACTCATGTTATTGTTTTTGCTGGGTCTATATCATTGCATCGAAAACATTAAACAGTGAATCCCTATTCATTGAACTTAATAAATCAAAAGCTAACTTCAGCAAATTATCACTTCCGCGAATGTTCTCCCAGGGAAACTAACTGGTGGAACAACCTATTGATCATCACAAGAACCACATAAATGAAAAAACACCCAAGTGGGAAGCTGCACTCCCCACATTCCCCAACTAAATATACCAACTCCAAGATCACACTACAGTGGGGAAAAGGGTAAACTCCTGATGATGGCCAACCAGTTAGTCTGGTTAGCAGTTAGGCAGAATGAGGCAATAAACCTATGTAAGCTTCCCTTTTATGTGCATTTAACATTCTACTTTCGGTCCATTCCTACATTATCATTTATCCACTTGTCCCATGATATGCTGAATAACTCTTTGTATTTCATCACCACCCCCCTTTCCATGGGTATACATCCCTCTTTATGATAAAGTAGGTTTGGAGAACCACAGCGAGTTAATCCATAAAATCTGCTGCCTGTGCCTCCTCCTTCCTCCTCTGTCTTTTCTGTTCCCATCTTCCTTTCATGATCATGTGTACAAATATTGTGCCTTCTTTTGTGGCCTCCAGTAAGAAGATCTGTAACTACTATACCCTATGATCATATCTTTTCCACACCATCCCACAGAGATTTCTGGCAGCTTTCCTCTGGGATCCTTCTAGCAGCCAAATGACTGATTATATGGTCTTCAGAACTTCATGCAGCACGTAGGATGTAGTTGGACCAAAACTCTGTATAGTAGAAGCATTTCCACTTTGCTTTTGCAATCTATTCCCTTGATGGTATATTTCAGCATTTCATTTCCTGCCACCTCTGTCCTCCTTTCTGTTCCTGTTGGTTCAGCTCAGGTGTGATCAACCCATAGATCCTTCTACTGCTGTGTTGCAATCTGTTCCATATACTTTAGCTGATGCTTTAAACTAGCTGTTATTGTGTCCTCAATGCACTGCTTTTCTTTCGTTTGCATTGAACTTCAACCGCCACCTTTTGGCCCATTGTTCAGCTTCTCCAAATCCTGGACTAGAATCTACCATATCCTCCACTGCACCTGTCTGACATTCACAATTGGTACATCCCATTTTCTGCCCCTCAGATGAGTCTCAGCTAAACATACAGAAGACTGAAGTCAAGAAAGACCCTTCCCGTATTCCACTGGTCACTACTTTCCCGATCATAACACTGTCCCTTTCACTATACTTCCATTATGTAAGATCAACAGTCAATAACTTTCGAACAACTTTTATGATCCTGATTGCTCAAATCTTACAGGTAATGCTATTTTGCAGTTGTAATCCTCCTACACCTTGCACACGGGCAGAAAGCCTCCAGCTCTCCACTCACACTAATACATACCAACTCCACAGCTACACAGCATTGAAGAAGAGAGAAACTCTCAAAAGCAGTACAGTGTTCTCAAAACATCAGCATTGATTTTCCTCTAATACAAGTAGACAGGTGACTACCTAAACATCATATTCTGAGAAACACATAAAAACATCCCCTACCACCCTCAGGAAACATAACAGAAACATATGAAACATTGGCATTGTAATAGTTCTACAAGACAGAGAAAGATCTGATTTTTAAATTCATTTTAAAAGTCTATTTCTGCTTTAGCTAAAGTCTTTAAGTCTACATTAGTGATTCCAGTACATGGCTGCACTGCATTTTTGCTGTTTTAAGTGGTCTAACTGTTGTTATTAAGTCCTGGTTTCATTCATATGTATTGAGTGCATGTCAGTCTAGTTCAGTACTTATCTTTACAATGGGGCAGTTCCAGGTCAGTCAGCTTAGAGCTAAGGGTCTAATTGTTTTTCCCACCCTGTTGTAGCTCTGTTCTTAACCCCAGTGTATCTTATGATAATTTGGCAGCATACCCCTCATTAATTGGCTGTTGACAATAAGCAAATAAGTATAATTTTGCAAGATTTAAACTACTCACCAAGCAAAAATACCTTTGATAAAATACACAGAAAAACTTTTTTCTAGCACAAGATGCAACTAGTTATTACAATCTGCAGAGCTGACAATTTGAAATAAAGTAAAAGCCATTTCAGTTCCTGGATTTTACTGGCATCTGTTATAGGTCAAGTCTGGTAAGAAGAACACAGACAGCAGAAGACCAGTTGCACAGCAAAGTGCAGCCCAGCCAGACGGAGTGCAAAAATGCACAAGTCTCAGCAATTAAAAAAAAGAAAGAAAGAAAAATCTCAGGTAGCCAACCAATATCAACTTTTCCCTTTTCCTCAGACAGTGATTCACCCAGAATACTAGTCAAGTTACTTTCTCTATCACAAAGCAAACTCTTTGTGTTCAAAGAGACAGAATGTTTCCCAGCAATAAATGCATGACAGCATTAGCTACTTAAAACAAAAAAAGATTTTCAGTTCTTTTGTTTTACTTGTATCAATTATTGGTCAGGTTCAGTAAGCAGTACCTACATAACGTGAAACCTGTTGCATAGCAGCATGCCACCTCGCCAAATGTGCAGCACATGTGCACAAGGCTCAGCAATTTTAAGAGCAAGAAAGAAAACAAATAGCCAATCAGTATCTATCAATATTTGCTACCTGAGATAGTCATTCATTGAGAACACCAACCAAGGAGCAATAGTGATAGTACACTCTTATCTGAAGAACACAGTTTTAAAAGAATCATAGTAGTTCCTAGCTCCCTTATCTGAAAAACATAGTTTAAAAGGAATGCTGATGATCCTTGGCCTTTGTTTGAGAGAAAACATTTAAAACAAATAATGCTAGTCATAACCTCTTATCCAAAAGGAAGACTGACCAATTATGTGAGTGGCACAAGTGAAAGGTGCTTGTTTGAGGTCATTATCAAACAGACACAACTTAAAATAGAAAATCATTGTGGTCCTAATCTCCTATTTGAGCAAAACAGTTTAAGAAACATTTTGATGGTTCTTAATCCCTTAATTGACAAAAAGAGTTTAAAATGAATGCTGCTGGTCCTTTATCTGCGAGGCACAGTTTAAAAGGAATGTAGATTATCTAAACTATTTATCTGAAAGACACTGTTTATATGGAACAATGTTTAAATAACAGGCTTTGAATTAGACAAGTATTTTCTGAAGAATATGAAGTCTGAAAATCAATGTCTATTATGATTTATCGATTACAATCCTCAATGATTTCTCAGAAAAAACACACATTTATGAGGAAAACAACTAATATATGACACAAAAATCTGGACATTCTGCAAAGTTCTGGACAGTTGAGAATTGCTTCCCAACTTCTTAAGTGAAAGGCACCAATTCTAAGGAATGCTGGCAGTCCTAATTCCTTTACTAAAAGACACGATTCATAAGGAATCCTAATTACTTTTCTAAAAGGCACAGTCTAAAAAGAATGGTGATTACCTTATCATCTTATCTCAGAGACACAGTATGAAAGGAATGACAGTCATGCTAAACAGTTATCTGAGAGGTACAATTTGAAAGAAATGATGGTGGTTTTAACCCTTTCTGTTAAAGTGCAGCTGAAAAGAATGTTTTTGGTCCTAACTCCTTATCTAAAAGTCACAGTCTAAAAGGAATTATGGTAGTCCTAATTTTTTATTTGTGAAGTACAGAGTATGAGGAATGTCTGTTAAACACAGTCTAAAAAACATTCTGGTAGCCTTAACCCTTTACATACATAAGAGGCATAGTTTTTCGGTTTACTATCAAAATTCTGATAATCAGTTTTTCGAGTAATGACTTATTCGAACCAAAAGTACATTAACTACAACACCATTCCCTCACAAGACCGAATGTGGTAATGTCGATATGTTGAATATGGCATTATCAATATTACTCAACTTAACCTGACGTCCGGAGATGTCCTACAAACATTTTGCAGGGGGTAAGCCCCTCTGCACCCCCCACCCCCTGTTAATTATATATTCTAACTCCAAGATTGCATAACAGTGAGGAAAAGGGGTAAATTTATCAATCCCCACTGCAGTGTGATCTCCAATCCAGTTGTGAACAGTGATGCTCAAAAACACAAAGGCAAGCTATGTCTTGATGTTTCGGAGGCGACAAACAATCCACTAAGGATTTTAAACTTTTGCACCTGTACCCCTGACCATCGGAAAGACAGTAATATAAGTTTCTAACTTTTGATACTAAACCTAATTTTTTCTCTCATGGAACTCCTTCTCTGTGTCATATTTTAAACAGATACTTACAGACATATTAGACAGTAACCAGATTCTCATAAATTCCATGACCTCACATTCTACAGGCCACATGTCACCTCCAGAATCTACTCTTACTGCATATCATTACCTTTCAAAATCCATATACCCTAACTCACAAAACAAATGCATTCTGACAGACAACTCTGTGCAAGTCTTCTGAAAAACAGAATATAAACTGTTGATAAACACTATGATGGGCAAAGGGAAAGGTGTAAAAAGCTGAGGGCTTTTTCTTACAAAATTGCATATGCTCCTTTGTTAACAGATAGTTGACTAATGGTGGTGTATATGTCAAGCACTGAAGTGTTGCATTCAAAAAGCAGGTGTTGCACAGGTTAGTGAGGCCAGCTCCCACATGATACTCCTCTTCCCAGTCCATCACAAGATAGTCTTCTGGAAATAAAATTTTCTTTGGTGCAGGAATGCCATCAGTTTCAGTTCTAATGGCAACATCACCTATAAATAAATGAATGAATGAATGACTGAATGAATAAATAAATAAAAATTTGTTTTCAAATAAACCCCACATATTTTTATACAATATAACCAACCATAGGTACTCACATGAAAATGCATGTACATTCATATGTTATCAATACACAACAGTGTGTGTTTTCATTACCAAATGAAGAAAAACGTAAAAGCTAGAAATGCATGACTGAAAATGAAACTAAAACTGGTTATGGAGTGGTATAACCCTGTAATCAAAATCTATTCTACCACAGATCTTCTGGTGTAGCAGAGAGGTAACATATTTTTGCACCACTCATGTTATTGTTTTTGCTGGGTCTATATCATTGCATCGAAAACATTAAACAGTGAATCCCTATTCATTGAACTTAATAAATCAAAAGCTAACTTCAGCAAATGATCACTTCCGTGAATGTTCTCCCAGGGAAACTAACTGGTGGAACAACCTATTGATTATCACAAGAACCACATAAATGAAAAAACACCCAAGTGGGAAGCTGCACTCCCCACATTCCCCAACTAAATATACCAACTCCAAGATCACACTACAGTGGGGAAAAGTGTAAACTCCTGATGATGGCCAACCAGTTAGTCTGGTTAGCAGTTAGGCAGAATGAGGCAATAAATCTGTGTAAGCTTCCCTTTTATGTGCATTTAACATTCTACTTTCGGTCCATTCCTACATTATCATTTATCCACTTGTCCCATGATATGCTGAATAACTCTTTGTATTTCATCACCACCCCCCTTTCCATGGGTATACATCCCTCTTTATGATAAAGTAGGTTTGGAGAACCACAGCGAGTTAATCCATAAAATCTGCTGCCTGTGCCTCCTCCTTCCTCCTCTGTCTTTTCTGTTCCCATCTTCCTTTCATGATCATGTGTACAAATATTGTGCCTTCTTTTGTGGCCTCCAGTAAGAAGATCTGTAACTACTATACCCTATGATCATATCTTTTCCACACCATCCCACGGAGATTTCTGGCAGCTTTCCTCGGGGATCCTTCTAGCAGCCAAATGACTGATTATATGGTCTTCAGAACTTCATGCAGCACGTAGGATGTAGTTGGACCAAAACTCTGTATAGTAGAAGCATTTCCACTTTGCTTTTGCAATCTATTCAATTGATGGTATATTTCAGCATTTCATTTCCTGCCACCTCTGTCCTCCTTTCTGTTCCTGTTGGTTCAGTCCAGGTGTGATCAACCCATAGATCCTTCTACTGCTGTGTTGCAATGTGTTCCATATACTTTAGCTGATGCTTTAAACTAGCTGTTATTGTGTCCTCAATGCACTGCTTTTCTTTCGTTTGCATTGAACTTCAACTGCCACCTTTTGGCCCATTGTTCAGCTTCTCCAAATCCTGGACTAGAATCTACCCTATCCTCCACTGCACCTGTCTGACATTCACAATTGGTACATCCCATTTTCTGCCCCTCAGATGAGTCTCAGCTAAACATACAAAAGACTAAAGTCAAGAAAGACCCTTCCCGTATTCCACTAGTCACTACTTTCCCGATCATAACACTGTCCCTTTCACTATGCTTCCATTATGTAAGATCAACAGTCAATAACTTTCAAACAACTTTTATGATCCTGATTGCTCAAATCTTACAGGTAATGCTATTTTGCAGTTGTAATCCTCCTACACCTTGCACACGGGCAGCATGCCTCCAGCTCTCCACTCATACTAATACATACCAACTCCACAGCTGCACAACACTGAAGAAGAGAGAAACTCTCAAAAGCAGTACAGTGTTCTCAAAACATCAGCATTGATTTTCCTCTAATACAAGTAGACAGGTGACTACCTAAACATCATATGCTGAGAAACACATAAAAACCTCTCCTACCACCCTCAGGAAACATAACAGAAACATATGAAACATTGGCATTGTAATGGTTCTACAAGACAGAGAAAGATCTGATTTTTAAATTCATTTTAAAAGTCTATTTCTGCTTTAGCTAAAGTCTTTAAGTCTACATTAATGATTCCAGTACATGGCTGCACTGCATTTTTGCTGTTTTAAGTGGTCCAACTGTTGTTATTAAGTCCTGGTTTCATTCATATGTATTGAGTGCATGTCAATCTAGTTCAGTACTTATCTTTACAATGGGGCAGTTCCAGGTCAGTCAGCTCAGAGCTAAGGGTCTAATTGTTTTTCCCACCCTGTTGTAGCTCTGTTCTTAACCCCAGTGTATCTTATGATAATTTGGCAGCATACCCCTCATTAATTGGCTGTTGACAATAAGCAAATAAGTATAATTTTGCAAGTCTTAAACTACTCACCAAGCAAAAATACCTTTGATAAAATTGTTTAATATTGAGTGTACTAATATTGCTTGCACTCATTTTAATATCAAATCAGTGAGTTTTTTTGTTTTTTTTTACTATAATTAGTTTACTGGTCCTTGCTGGTGGCAGAAGCTTTCCAGGCTAGTTGTTTTGTACTGAAATGTAAATACCCAGTAGCAAGTCCAGTCAAACATTATTCTAAAGCCGAACTCCAAGCAGTTATAGTTAACCCCACCCCCAGAGACATTCCTGTCAGTATCACAGATCAGAACTTCTACACAAATTCTCTAGCCAGACTGACTGAGATGGGTATCTTGAGACACTATAGGTGATGATCATCTATACTCAAACAGCATAACACAGTGTGTGACAGATTTACATATGTAATATTCTTGGAGACAAAAATCTCACACACAGTAAACTCAGACACCAAATTTTTCAGCAGTACACCACACATCACACCTCTCCAAGGCCATCACAATACACGTAACCCATCATATGCTGAAGTTCTAAAGATTAATTTACCTAAACCTCAAATACCTCCAACTAAAACCCAAGCACAAAGCACACTCAGCAGATTAAGTCTATTTCTTCACATACCACAATGACTCTCAAAATCACAGATGCTGAGCCTGTAAGGCAGACATTGACCTAACAAACATTCTTGTTATTGGTGACTCCATTGTAAGATATACAGATGTGCCACTTACCAGACTAAGCAAGGAAAGTGTGATGGTTAGTTTCTTGTCTGGTGCCAGGATCCATCAGACTGCACATGCACTCAAGTCCTTGAACAAGTACCAGTATGACTCTGTCATAGTTCATAACATGGTCAATAACTTGAGGTGTACCTCCTAGATTTTATGAAAAGAGACATGACAGAGCTCTCAAATTATGTGTCCAAGGCAAGTATGAGCTTAGCATCCAGCTGCATTCTACCTTCTCTTAGAATGATGCTGCAATATGTGCAAAAAATAACTGGCTTATTTTCTGATGTCATTAAAAGCGGGGGAGGTCCAGTGTTTGTCAGCCTTGTAGGATATGATTAACAGACTACGCTGCTTCAGCTGGGATGGCCTGCATCTGTCCCCTCTAGGGTTTTGATTACTGGCAAAGACATTGTCCACCCCCATTGTGCCCTTTTTAGGCAATGCCAACCTGATAAATCTACTAACATAACAAAAGAAGCAAAATAAAATTTGAAGGTATTATTTATCAATGCTAGGAGCCTGAACAAGAAACTTCACTCCCTACAAGTCCTTCTCATCCTGGAAGACACTGACATCTGTGTATTGACTAAGACATGGTTTAAAATAGCAAAACACACTCTGACTGTGCAAGGCTATAACATCTTCTGCATGTTTAGACCAGCTACTGTGCAGGAGGGGTAAAAAGGTGGAGATGTATCAATCTACATCAAGGCTGATAAAGTAGCATAATGCACTTCAGCTTCTTCATATCCAAATGACCATAGAAAAATCCCCATACCATATATTAGCTATAGAACTTCCTCTATGGTAAAATAAAGCCACAATGCCTATCTGCATGAACTAGAATCACTCAGTATTAAACTCAATACCATTTTCCTAAGTGATCTAAACTATTCAACTATAGACGTGCAAACTTACATCATGACTACTACACAAGCACAGAGATTCCTGGACTTTGCCAATACAAATGCCTTGGAACAGTAAGTCAGATTACCCACCAGGGGGAATAACATCTTGGATCCTGGCCTTACTAACAATGAATTACCTTGCATATCTTCACGACTTGTTAGGTCTGATCATAAAGCAACCTCCTTTGAAATAAAATTGAAATCAGAGATCCCTTCCACTACGGTACCTTTAGAAATGTCTTTTTACTCCTAAATGATACATTGGCCAGCTTCAAATCCCCACAAAGCCCAGTTAGCTCCACTGAATATGGACAAATGTACACCACCACACTATACCAATATGTAAACAGATGCACAGATGCAGCTGTACACCACAGAAACAAGTGCAGGGCAAACTCAGAAACAAACCCACATGGTAGAACCATAATATCAACAAGTTTTATAATAAAAGGAAAATAATTTTGACCAAAAGTAAGAAGAGTAATTCCCAGAATGTTAGAGCCCTTGTCACTAAAATAAACAAACAACTCACCATGTTTGAGGCTAACATGGCTACCTAAGGCAAAGACAATTACAAACCATTTTCTGGTAATGTCTGTAATCTCAAAAGTACAATGCAGTAATGTGCTGAGCTGATTGTGAACAATGTTACCTACACTGAGGCTTAAGATATAGCTAACCTACTGGCCAATATATTTAGCTTTAATTTTACCCCTGTCTCCCCTCCATCTGCCCGTCAAGATATACCTGAAACTGGCCCACCTCCAGCCATCACACAAAACCAAGTCCTAAAACTGCTATCAAAATCTAAAAGTACTGCATAGATGGGTCCTGATAGTACCCCTGGATGCATCTTAAATAGCATGAAATACTATTTGGCCACATCCCTAACAACATTGTTCAATCTCAGCCTTCATACAGGTTTTGTATCAAGGGAATGGAGAACAGCTACAGTCATTCTCCTGCATAAGAGAGGTCCTTTCACAGATCCAGGCAATTACAAACCCATAAGTCTGACCAGCCTCATAAGCAAGGCCATGGAAAGACTTACCATGCATGGAAGTAATCAGTCAGGACATAGGAAATCTCCAAAACATTGGACCTGTCCCAGTTTGGATTCAACAAGGGCAGGTCATGCTTACTCAACCTGGTGGATTTTTTTGAAAAGGTCAACAAAACAATGGATGATGAGAAAATGGTACACAAAGCATACCTCAACCTAGCAAAAGCTTTTGACACAATTTTCCACTCAAGCATAGTAGAAAAGCTAAATAAACTGGGAATAAACCCAATGGTTACCACTGGAATACCAACTGGCTCACAGATAGGACGCAGATAATCAAAACAGGGGAAGTTACCTCCACAAAGAGACCAGTCACCAGTGGAATTCCCCAAGGTTCTGTGCTGGGACCTCGCCAGCTTAACATCTACTTTTCTGAAGTAAAAGCCAATACCAAAGGGCACTGGCTGACTAAGTTTGCAGATGACTGCAAGGTAGGAGCAGTAATTGAATTCCCAAATAATTTAGTCATCCCACAGGAAGGTTTCTCTCAAAAAAATAACTGATATCAAACTCATGGTCTGAAACTAAATGCCAAAAAATGTATCATCAGGAAGTCATCTACTCCTGGGAGGTACTACATTGACAATGCAACCCTAACAGTTGACCTAGTTGTTCGGGATTTGGGAACTTATGTGGACTACGGACAGTGACCTAACTTTTGACCAACAAGTGTCCATTCTTGTAAGAAAGTCCTTCTATATTCACAACTTATAAAAAAGGGAACGTGTCTAGATCTAGTTTATATCATTGTACTCCTTCAGGCCAATCACTGAATATAATGCCTCCTTTGGCATGCATCTGTCCAGACACATGCAGCAACTGGAACTCCCATCGAGATACCTTACTAAATGGATACAAGCTTAAAACAACATGTCCTCCATCGACCAACTCAAGGCCCTATCACTATACTTGGCTAGGTGGTAGTCTCTGTCTATACAACCCCTAGCCTCTTAGATCTCTCCCTACTGGTTTCTAGTATCATTCTAAGAGCTAGCAGAACTTCATCTTAACTAAATTATTTTTTCCTACTGGTTTCTAGTATCTCTCTAAGAGATAGCCAACATTAAATTATAAACATTCTTTTCTCTACAATACCATCTTGAAAAGTCAACCTACTCTACCTTGCCTGGCACCTGCAATTAAAATCATTCTACTATTGATATCAAACTATATTTAGCTGATACTTTTTCTTCTGCACTCACCTCTTTAGCTCTTCTCACTCCATTCACCTGCGGGTTCACTCCGCTCTGCTACCCTGCCCCCAATTCCCACACGCCCCAGTGCTCTTAGCTTTATTCTCCCATTATCACACCCCCACAGCCCAATTATCAAATACCTTTCCTCTCCTCATTACCTCTCCCACATAAATCCCTGACTAAAACACTCCTACACTCTCTTCCCACCCTTTAACTTATACCATCCCCTACACTACTTCGATTCCCAATAGAATTGAAAGTCTACTTCCCCCTCCCTAAACTCCCTCAATGCCTCTATTGAATAACTACACATTATTCTCAGTTATAACCCTCAATACCATTTAAAGTCAATATTTCTCGCTTGTCATAATTCTTACCTCCCTATCTCTTCTCTAACATGTTCCCTTTAAGTCACTACTACTCCCAAGCCCCCTACCTCCTTCTTCTCTTCCTAATTCCCTTACACCAAGCTACCTCTTATTCCTCCCATACCTGCCTAATACTTCCAACAAAAACTACCTCTATACACACTCTCCCCTACCCTCATTCTGCCTTTCATCTCTACTCTATCTCACCTTCCCTCATTCAAACAAATCATCTGCTCCTATTCCATCCTAAAATCTTCTCCTCTAAAGCCAAGATAATGTCTCCTACTCTAATTTATAACCTTCCCAAACCTACACCTTGCAAACCTAAATGTGAAAAGGATGTCTCCCTCTACCTACTAATGCTAGCAGGTAACATCCATCCTAATCCTGGCCCCATTACATGTAACAACTCCAATAATCCCACAACCCTCTCCACCCTACATAATACCCTAAGGATCTTTACAATTAACACTCAAAGTCTTAGTAATAAATCTCACCTATTTCACTCCTGGCTAAGCCATAACCAACCTGACATCCTAGCTATATCTGAAACCTGGCTCAAACCTTCCATCTCTGATTCGGAAATCCTGCCCCAAGGTTTTCATATTCTCAGAAATGACAGAATTAATAAAAAAGGTGGTGGCTCTGCCCTAGTCTATTCTAATCTTCTCACCTTAATTCCTCTCCAAATTCCAGTCCCACAATTCCAGAACACCGAACTAACCACTGGACTAGTAAAATTAAACAAGCACAAAAATATATGCTTCATTGCCCTTTATATCGCCCCTGGAAATAATGTATTAATACTAGAAGAAATTCTCCTATGAGCTTCCACAAAAATCAGCTATGAAACTTACATCTTAGGAGATGTAAATATTGATTGGAACAAACACAACTGCCCGTCCCCATCCCCATCCAAAAATCTCTACAATTTCACTCAGACAATCCTCACTATCACCCGACCTAACAAAACTAATCCCCCAGGATCTACCTTAGACTGGTTTCTTGTCTCTAACCCTAACAGAATAACCAACTCTGGAACAATCCCTGATACCATTAATGACCATCTCCCTGCCTTTATCCATTGCACTACTACCTCTTCCCCTTACCAGCATCAATTTATCCAAACTTGCAACTTTAGTAACTTCAACCCCATTACCTTCTCTAATTTATTCAAACAAATGAGCTGGCACATGCTGAACACCCTACCCCTTGATAAAGCTATAGACCATTTCAGCACTGTCTTCCTTGATACTTTAAACTCCATAGCTCCCCCAAGAAATAAAAGGATCAAAAATAATACAGCTCCATGACTTACCAGAGACCAAACAAATCATGCACCAAAGGGACAAACTATGGAAACTTCACCAAAAAATAACCTGCCCAACACATTACTTCAATACAAACACCTTTGTAACCTTGCTAAACAGCTAATCAACAAAGACAAAAAAATCTTCTACACTATGCTCCAGTCTAACAACCATAATAATCCTAAACCCCCAACCCTAGCAAAACTGACCTTGAATTAGGCTCTGAATTTAATTATTTCTTCATTGAAACCATTTTCACCCTCACTAAATCCTTTCCCAACAATAACCCAGCTAATCCTCACCCTCCAACCAATCTCACCAAACAACCATCCTCCTCTATTGGAGCTCAAACCTGTCTCTACAACTTTCATAAAAAAACTCCTATCCAAACTCCTATCCATGCTCTAATGCACCCGACAACATCCCCTCATCCTATCTAAAACTTGCCGCATATGGGATCGCTCTCCTAATCAGTATCATTATAAACAGATCGATAAAAGAATCCTATGTCCCCAAACTCTGGTGCTCAGCCTTCATTCTCCCTCTCCACAAGGGAGGAAAAATACATGCATCTCAAACTTCAACCCTATTGCCTTAATCTCCCATCTCTAAAATCCTTGAAAAGTGCATCCACCTCCAACTTATGCCATTCCTGACCCAGAATAACCTCCTCACGCCCACCCAGCATGGCTTCCACCCTGGCCACAGCACCAATATGGCCCTAATCTCTTTCTTAGATACTGTTAATAAAGCCAGAGACTGAGGGCAGCTAGTTTCTACTGTTTTACTTGATCTGTCCAAGGCTTTTGAGAATATCTCCCACAACCATCTTCTTTACCATCTCTTTAACCTTCACATCTCACCTAAAACTCTTTCCTGGTTCTCCAGCTACCTATCAGACAGATCTCAGGCTGTCAAATGGAAAAATACCATCTCTTCCTTCTTACCCACCCCCCACTGGTGTCCCACAGAGATCCAACCTTGGTCCTATACTAGTTAACATCTTCATCAATAACTTCCACACTGCTATTCCTGACACCAAAATCATTCAATATGCGGATGACTCTACCCTAGTCTGCTCTCCCTCAAACCTCCCTGAACTGCTGTTTAAAACCCAAACTGCCTTCTCAAAAACTGAAAACTGGATGCACCAAAACCACCTCTCTCTTAATGCTAGCAAATCCAAAATTTCTTCTACTCCTATCCTGTAAGAACTACTCCTTCAATAAAAGCAACTTCAAAATCCTCAGCCAAACACACCTATAGAAGTCATCCTTTCCGCTAAACTTCTCGGCGTAATTGTTGATGAACAACCAAAGTTCGATATACATGTACAACAAAACATAAAAAAAAACACCAAAAGCTAGGTATGTTGTATAGGAATAACCACTTTCTCTCAAACACAACTAGGCTCACTCTGGCCTCTAATTTTCTCCTTCCTTCCTTACTATATGGTGCACCTCTCCTAATCAACCTGTCTTCCTCTACCACCTCTAAACTAGAAAGCTGCTACAATAAAATCTCTAAATTTGCCTCCAAATCCAAAAACTCCACTCATCACTGCCTCACCCTACAATCCCTGAACTGGCTAGAACTACCAAACCACTTAGATTACCTACAACTCTCCATAGCACACTCACTCATATTTTATCCTACTAAATGCCCCGCTCTAACTAATATCCTTCCACCTTATATTCCCAACAGAGCCCTTAGATCTGAACATCAGAAAAAGAATTTATGTCTTTACCATAACGTTCCATCTGTATTGTTGATCCTCTTCAGTCATTACGTGCAGGTATCGGTTCTGACCTCGGAACTGAGCCGGCCATCTTCCAAGCTCGCATCAGCTATAAACTCTCGAGCTAAAACTCTTACCCAGAATTCCCCTCTCCCTGTTACCTCAGATTGAGTTTGCAAGTCAAAAGAAGGTAGAGGCTACCTCTGGTCAAATGACCCAATAGAACTGGATGGTGCGATCCACTAGAAGCCACAGGAGGGGGAAGGAAGGGGGAGGGTCGTAATAACTAAATGAGGATCAACAATACAGATGGAATGTTATGGTAAGACATAACTTCTTTATCTGATATTGTTAATCTTCGTTCATTCCTTATGTGTGGGACAGAGTCCCATTATTCCTGGGAGGCACTCATGGAAGGACATTCCTGAGCACCATAGAACCAAAATATGCTCTTCCCCTGGAGGCCAAATCCAATTTGTAATGATTGATGAAGGTATGAGGGGTAGCCCAAGTTGCAGCTGCACAAATGTCATGTAAAGAAGTTCTGGCATGGAAGGCAGCAGAAGTTGCCACTGACCTTGTAGAATGAGCCTTTATGGTAGTAGGTAATGGAATATTACGTTATCTATAAATGAAGGTCACACAGTCTTTCAACCATTTAGCCAATGTGATCTTAGCAACAGCACATCTTAATCTAGGATCAAAATAGGCCAAAAATAACTGGTCTGATTTACAAGAGGCCTTAATCCTTTTCAAGTAGAAGTGAATTTGCCTGTGAATATCTAGGGTATGTAGGCAA
Source organism: Protopterus annectens (assembly GCF_019279795.1). Classification (NCBI taxonomy): domain Eukaryota; kingdom Metazoa; phylum Chordata; order Ceratodontiformes; family Protopteridae; genus Protopterus; species Protopterus annectens. The sequence continues at coordinate 1,834,235,000 of NC_056741.1, forward strand.
TACTCTCCTTTGTTTGAATAGTTGGTGAAGAAAACTGGCAATTCAATTGTTTGATTAATGGACATTTTAGAGATCACTTTTAGCAGAAAGGAAGGATTAGTTCTCAATGACACTCTATCTCTATGAAAAATCAAATATGGACAATTGATGCATAAGGCTTGAAGCTCAGAGATATGTCTAGCAGAAGTAATGGCAACCAAAAACAAGGTTTTCCATGACAAGTATTTGAGGTCGCAAGAAGAAGCTGGTTCGAAAGGTGGCATTGTCAAAGCTTGTAGAACTAATGACAGGTCCCGTGGTTGAGTAGGTTCTCTAAAAGGGGGTTTTAGATGATTTACACCTTTTATGAAAGTCTTGCATAATTTGTGTGACATAAGAGAGGAGTCTTGGGCACCATCATGGAAATTAGATATTGCAGCCAAATGAACTCTAATGGTAGAGGCCAATAGACCGGATTGAAATAGGGTGGCTAGATACTCCAGAACTATTGACACTGGTGCTGAAAAAGGATCTACCTGTTTTTCTTTCAGCCAAAAAGTAAATCTTTTCCACTTGCTTAGATAAGTAATTCTGGTGGAAGACTTATGAGATGCAATAAGAATGTCACGTACTGGCAAAGAAAGATCATTCTGCCTGGCAATCAAGGGAATTGGAGGAGCCAAGCTGTAAGCTTCAGGCTGTCCAGGTTGCGGTGATTCAGATTCTGTGGCTGGGAGATCAACCCTGGGGTTGGATGGAGAATCCAAGGTTGATCTAGCAGGTGAGGCCAAAGGAAGGGGAACCAAATCTGATGAGGCCAATACAGTGCTATGAGGATTACTTTGCTCTTCAACTGGCGGGCTTTCTTCAGAAACTGGGGAATGAGAGGTGGAAATGCATAAAGTAGACCTGAGGGCCAGTTGTGGACTACAGCTTCCCTGGGTGACTGTCCCGGAGGGGGAATCAGGGCAAAATAGTTGCTGCATTTGTAGTTGGTCGGGGACGCAAAAAGGTCGCGGCAAGGAAGACCTCAGCGGTTGAAAATCTCCGCCGCTATCAAGGGATTCAGTGACCACTCATGAGGTTATAGAATACTCCTGCTGAGTCTGTCTGCTATCACGTTGGAACTCCCAGAATGTGCGTTGCTAGAAGAAAACGGTTGGTAGCCATCGCCCAATGCCATTTTCTCATGGCCTCTCGTCAGAGTGGGTAAGATTTGGTTCCATCCTGTTTGTTGATGTACCAGACCACCGCCATGTTGACTGATTGTATCGCAATAGTCCCAGATGGCATCAGGGGATGGAATGCTTGCAACATCAGAAGCACCGCCCTCAGCTCTAGAACATTTATATGCAGATGGGCCTCCATTTCGGACCAAGTACCTTGGACTGTCTGTCCCTGACATAACCCCCCCACCCCATCAGGGAGGTGTCTGTGGTCACTGTGGCTATGGGCTGTTGGGGGAGAAGGGGCGAGACCATTGTAACGGGTTGTGGGCCATCCACCAATTTAAATCCTGCGAGTTACCCGAATCTTGACTGAAAGAGGGTACTGAAAGGGATACCATTGGGTGAGCAGTAGCCATTGTAGAAGCCTCATGCAAAAACTGGCCAGGGGGAGAATGGTGATGGAGGCTGCCATGGAACCCAATAACTGTAGAACAGAGTGAGCTGTGGATTTCTCCCTTGAAAGGATTCAGATCAGTTGTTGCTTTATCCTTAGAATTCTGTGCTCTGGAATGGATGCTCTGCAATTCTTTGTATTCAAGGTGAGATTGGATTTTTGCCAGTTTATGGTTATGCCTAGCCTTTCTGCAGAGAGGAGAGTATATGCCAGGGCTTCTTCCAATAGATGTCTGGTGGGGGTGGAGATGAGCCAGTTGTCTAGGTATGAAAACACCTGGAATCCTTGTAGTCACAAGTGAGCTGTGATGACTGCCATGCACTTTGTGAACACTCTGGGGGCTGTAAAGAGTCCAAAGGGCAGTACTCTGAACTGATAGTGACTGCCTCCCGCATGGAAGTGAAGGAATCTTCTTGATGGTCTGTCCACTTTTATGTGGTAGTATGCTTCATGAAGATGTATCGAGCATATCCAAGTGTCTTTTTCCAAAAACGGAAGGATAGACTGTATTGTGACCAGACAGAATTTTTGTACTTTTACAAACTTGTTCAATACACTGAGATCCAAAACTGGTCTTCAGTCCCCGGTTTTCTTTGACACCAAAAATAGTCTTGAGTAGAATACGGATCCTATCTGGTCTTGAGGGACTATTTGGATGACTCTTTTTCTTAGCAGTTTTGAAATCTCTATAGCTGCTTCTTCCCTTTGACTGGGTGAAACGTTGGGTAAGTTTGGTAGGGGAACGGGACAAAGGTCAAAGGGAATATGATAACCTCTGGTTATAATCTTTTGCACCCAAGAATCAGTGGTGATGGTTAGCCCGGCAGAAGGGTACAAGGAGAAACGACCCCCAACCACTTCCAGAGGAAAGCAGTTGGGCCACTCTTCAGGAGTGCTGGTAGGGTTGGCCAGGGAAAGAGCCCCTGGAATCCTGGTTATGTGGACCCCCCTGTCCCAAAAAGGGCATCTTCCCTGTGAGTTTCCCCTTCTGTCTCTAGGGAAGAACTCAGCCTGTGTGTCACGGAAAGGACCCTGAGACTTTTTGTACCATATCTTTCCACTCTTCTGGTTTCTAGAGAAAGCTCATTGAGGGGAAGAATAATGGACACGCATGTCATCTCAGAACAATGCCTGAACTCGCCGTTCTAGCTGCTCCTTCTGATGCATGAGATATCAGGTGCATGGAGGAGTTAGATATCAATTCAATGGTGGTTAGCTGAGAGGCCACTTTGTCATGGTCCTCATCAGACACAGCTCCAGCCAAAGTTTCAGAAAGCTCAGAAATTAAATCTCTTTGAAACGTAGTAAAGTGTGCCATATAGTTCAGAGACCTGATTGCAAAGGTCGCTGATGCAAAAGTACGCTTCTGTATTCTGTCCAGAGCCTGGCACTCTTTGTTGGGGGGATGGACAGTCTGGCTTTCTTCTTCTTCCACCAGGTCCTTTTTAGTTGTGGCTGCTACCACCAAGGCATCTACAGGAAGACCTTTGGACCAATGGGGATCAGTAGCATGAGGGGACAAAATTTTATCTGGCCTCCGGGGAATGGCCTCAGTGGTGTCAGGAGCCTTCCATGCATGATGCACGATGAGCAGGACCAGTTCGTCGGCAGGTGGAGTAACCCAGGAGGTAGGGGGTCGGGTGAAAAAGGACTGCAGGAACACAGACTCTTTAGAGATCGGGTTCAAGGGGTGCCAGTCACCTCTCTGTTTAAGAATTTCAAGAATATTACCAAAGGATACCTCAGAGGGTGAGCGAGGGGGACCCTTTCCCATCATTAAAATCTGTGTCTTCAGTAAGGGACTCCTCTGTGGAGTCCATGTGCTTCCTCTTGCATGAGCTCTTTTGATGGACTTCCTCAGAGGGAGAAGCTGGGGAAGACAGAGCAAAAGGGGTTTCCTGTGGGAGTATATCCTGAGGCCCTTGCGCCCAGTGTCTGCCAGGGGCGACTTGTGTACATTGTGGTCCAGAGGAGGGTGGGGAGAGTGATAGCACAGGATTGTCAGCTGATGCCAGAGCCTTCTCCATTAGCTGGAAGGCCAGTCCACCTGAAGAGGGGTGAGTGTCCAGGACAGGGGTCACCCTTCTCCTAAGTGGCTCAGCCTGCCGACTTGGAGTCCCTGGATGGCTGTGAAACACCAAATTATGTACACCACAGCTGACATCCTGGGTCATAGCAAAACTCTTCCTGCCACAAAGGCAACTGTGGCTCCTTAGTGAGGTCCATAAAGGGAACTGTAGAGGGGGAAGAGTGTGCTATATCAAGGGGCTTCAAAGGCAATGAAGGAGGAGAATAAGTAGGTGTCTTTGGTAAAGGGTGATCACCTCCTGAGGAAGGATAGGTCCTGGGGGGGGTGGGATACCTCTGGCCAAAAGCACTTGTTCCACAAGATGCAACACGCCGTGTTCAGAGAGGCTTCAAGTAGATTTCATGGACATGGCTGTGGGGGAGTCAGGTCTATCCAAAGATGGAGCAAGCTCGGTGCCCACCTCACAGGTCTGCACTGAAAACAATGGGGCTGTAAAGAACTGAACTACAGGTGTCTGCACCGAGGAAATCATTGGTGCTGAAGTCATGGTCTGCACCGATGATAAGGTCGGTACCGAAGTGGTTGTCGGCACTAAGGCTGTAACTGAAAATATTGGTGCCAATAACTGAATTGTCGGTGCTGAGAGGGTAGTCAGTACTGGGTAAGTTGTTGGAGCCGAAAGGGCAATGGGCGTCAAAAAATCCATCAACGTCATAACAGTCTGCATCGACTGGGCAGTCGGTGCCAGTAAAGAAGTCTGAACCGAGGAGCCCCTTGGTACCAACACGGTAAAGGGCATGCTAGTTGGTGCCGAAGTCACAGATGGCGCCGATGGCTTCAGTGCCGAAGGTCTAGGTACCGAAAGCGCTGGAGTCGAAGAAGTCAAATTCGAAGTGGAAAGCTTAGCTTTCTTGGGTCTCGGTTCACGGGATTCCCCAGTAGGGGATGAAGGAAGAGGCTTGGCCTTTATATGTTCATCACCCTTTTTCTTATGGGATCTTGGAGGGGTTGAAGCCTCCGACCCAGAAATAGCCTTTGAAAAAGGAGATTTAAGTAGCCCCTTCAATATCAATTTATTTTTTTCCTCCCAATCAACATCCTGTTAGAGAAAGTCTTACAAATCCCACAGGGCGGGTCAACTGTTAAATGAGGCACACCCAAGCAATACACACACAGGGAATGTGCATCTGAAGTAGGTAAGTTATGGCCACAATCTGAACATCTTTTAAATCCTGGGCTACTTTTTTTATCTGCCATGTTAGAAAGAAAGTAGGAAAACTAAAAAAAAATACCAGCAATGGTACAAGAATTACCCGAAGGAACGAAGGAAAAGGGGTTTACCAATGATGGTAAAAAAGAAATTACCTTGCGGTAAAGAGGAGGAAAAGAACTGAAAAGATTCAAGAAAGGATAGTCGCTAGATGTGATAAGGTAAGAGAAAACTATCTAATAACTTCTCTGTGAGAAAAGGTTGTTTTAGAATTTAGTATGACGAAAAATATCGTACTTAGTTCAAGAGAAGTAGCTTGACACGACCGAATGGTGACGCGGCAATCGAAATCTGGGGTAACAGAGAGAAGGGAATTCTGGGTAAGAGTTTTAGCTCAAGAGTTTGTAGCTGACGTGAAACTTAGAAGATGGCCGGCTCGGTTCCGACCTCGGAACCGATACCCACACGTAAGGAATGAACGAGGATTAACAATATCAGATCTTAATTTCTATCCACAAACCTAAACATCCTGCCAACCAGCTGCTCCTCTCCTATGCCCTGGGCAAAAAATGGAACTCCCTCCTTTCCCCACTAAGAACCACCCCAAACACCAAAAATTTCAAGGCCCTACTTTTCAAACACCAGTCTACTAAACAGAAATGCCCCTGCCTCCTCCCTACTTAATATTGAATCACTTCTAGTATAAGAATCTCCACATTCTGATACATTTGCCCTATCCTCCTCCTATAGACATATTCCTACAACTATATCAATCTCTCCCTGCAATCTTCTGCAGCTTTATCCCTCTACTTAACTACTTGTACCCCTAGAGCTAGATTTGCTCAACAAAACTGGGAAATACTACCTAATCCTTCTACTCCTACAGCTATACTTGCTCAACAAAACTTGTAAATACTAGACAATCCTTCTACTCCTAGAACTATACTTGCTCAACAAAACATGTTTAAAGTTAAAAAGCATTCTGTTTACAGTTAAAAGCATTCTGTTTACAGTTAAAAGCATTCTCTAGAGTCTGCTTGCTCCTTGATCTGTTTAAAACTTTCATTTAGTGGCTACAGCTAGGAACTGTAATAGTGTGCATTACTATAATTGCATTTTTATTTAATTGCTAAATTGTAAACTGCTTTTTTATACCGAGACATGTATTTTCTCTTTGTGGGTGTTCTTTCTATGCCTTTAAAGTGAGGTTTCTGTGTTCTGCTCAGGTAGCATAGTCTTGATAGAGGCCTGTTGTCTAAGCTGGTAGTTTTGTTTGAGTTTCCTGTGTTTCTGCAGCCATTTACTGCTGATTTTCTTCATTATTATTGAGAGTTACAAGGCCTCCTGACCTTCTGTAGCACAAATGATTGGGTAATAGCAGGGGCTGAGTAGTAATTTGATCTTCTAACTCTTCCATTCTTACTGGTATATAAACCGTGTCTTGAAAGTTTTGTGCTTGTATTGCTCAGGCTGTGGATTGTATTTAATTACTGAAACTAAGTGGAAATTCCTTAAGATTCCAAGAGTAGGATAAGTTATTTCTTACATTTATTTCACTGAACTGCACTTCTGAAATGCTTATAATTGTGCTATACAGTTGATCTACAACATTTTGCACTGTTATAAAGCTTTTTTTTATTTTTTCACTGCATTTATGTACTGTTTTATACTGTTTTAACTGTATTTTTCATTGCTATATATGTTTCATTACTCTAATTGCATGTTTACTGAATTACTTAACTGTAAACTGCTTTTTCATACTGAGAGTTGTATTTTCTGTTTGTCAGTGCTCAATCAGAGCTTTTCTGTGCATTTTTGATTTTTTTTTGAGGTTTCTGTGTTCTACAGCTAGGAACTGTAATAGTGTGCATTACTATAATTGTCAATGGCCAACCCACTCAGATTCTTAACGTTGAATTAACTTCTGTTCCAGCTTTCTCCATTTCCACTTTTACTGAAAAAAATGCTAAGCTTGCTTCCCTCCTTTCCTGTGGCAGGTCTTGTCCAGATACAGATTTGCTGTATCCAGGACTGTTTGTGAGCTCCTGAGCACCCCCTCCCCCCACTTAACTAGGGTTAAACTATTCCTGGCTCCATAAAGTCTGCTCTTCAAATTTTCCCTTGCAACTAGCAAACTTTTTAGTTTTAGCACTCAAATCTGTTTCTTTGAGCTCAGCACTTGTTCAGAAATCATTGTAAGCACTAAATAAGTTACAAATTACTACAGCACTCAACTTTCCTCATTTGTCTAGAGGAAAACAGTTTTTAGTACTTAATAAACAAGCACCTGTTCAGGCATGTCTTAAGGTCAGCTCCCGGTGTTTTCTCCTGTCTACCTGATGAATCTGGGCATATTGGGACAATACAGCAATTGCCTCATGTACACAGACAACCCTCTCCTCCTACCATCCAACATTATGACCTGTGAGAGATGCACTTATATAGCCAATCTGGAAGCAAAGCTCTCTTCACAGAAGACTGGACTAGACAGTCAAGAGGAGAAAGTAAACACTTGCACCGCACCACACTCATCACATAGTCCCTCAAAACCTACACCACCAAAACACACACACAGAAGCACAAAACACACACCTACATTCATGGAGGCTCTCAGTAAAAATCTGCCCAAACAACCGAGACCTCCAAAGCAGAAATGCAAGCAGCCTCCACCCCCCAACACAGCCCAAATGACACATAGCCCACATACTCAGTGTGCCACTCAACTACAGTCCATAAGGCATAACGTACCCAACACTCTAGTCATAGGTGACTCTATAGTCAGGCACACTGATGTTCCACTCACCAGGCTAAACAAGGAAAAAGTTACTGTCAGTTGCCTGTCGGGTGCCAGGATCCGCCACATAATGCATGCACTCAGGTAACTCCACAACAACTACAAATATGACTCTGTCATTGTCCATGTTGGTGTGAATGACCTGAGACATACCTCCCTGGAGTACATGAAAAGAGACATGGAGGAGTTCTCTGATCTTGTAGCCCAGGCAGGTATGACCCTATCCCTATGTAGCATCCTGCCATCACCCAGAATGATACCACAGTACAAGGACAAAATGATTGACTTTAACAATTGGCTAAGCTTCTGGTGTCATTCTAAGGGTAGCCAGTATCTGTCTGCCTGGAATGACATGATCGACAGACCACGCTGCCTGCACCTGTCGCCCTTGGGATTCCGGATACTGGCAAAGGCTCTTGCCACCCCTATAGTACCTTTTTTAGGCAAGGTTCAAATGACAAATTCACCATGGTAACTGGTACGAGCAAGCAAAATCTGAGGGTAATGCTACTCAATACTAGAAGTCTAGACCTCAAAACGCACTCACTCGAGGCACTCCTTAAAATGGAGAACATTGACATCTGCGCAGTGACAGAGACCTGGTTCAAAGCTCCAGAGAGCACCCCTGCATTAAGAGGCTATAATTCATACCACACATTTTGGCCACCAAACCCGGACCAAAACACTAAAGGTGGAGGCGTGTCCATATTCATTAAGGATATCCACACCTCCAAGCTAGTTGCTCAGCATAATGCATCCAAGATTAACCAAGTTCAACTAACTCTTGTCAAAACCGCAACCCAGATTGCAGCTTGCTACAGACCCCCCACCATGCTCCAGGATGCCCACTCCTCTTTTCTTGATAGACTGAAAAATATTAAGGTACAACCCAACACTCTAATAATGAGTGATTTCAACTACCCTACCATTAACTGGAAAAACTACTCATGTACCAATTCTTTTGCTCAATGTTTTCTGGAAATCATCAATTCCAATGCCTTGGATCAACTTATCCATACCCCCACCAGGGGCAGCAATATCCCAGACCTGGTCATCACCAACATGGGTGACCGGTGTTCCACACCAGAGGTTAGCTCCTCGTTAGTCAGATCCGACCACAAGCTAATCACCCTAGACATCCACATCCCGCTCCCACCCCCCATTAGGAAAACAACCATAAAAGCTTTCTGTGGTACTTATGTATTATCGCAACCAGATTTTCACGACAACAGTGGCTGCTTCCGGATCAGTGGATGTGCAAGTTAATGTACTTGAAATGGAAAACGGTGTGTTTTCTTTAACAAAATAGGTTGTTTTCCAGAGTGCTACCAACACAAAGTACACAACATACCGTTGTTGTTTCTTCGTGCTCTTTACTGGTGGCAGCATGTCGCTGCATTGCAAGGCCACCCACTGAATGATCTTTGTCAGCCCATGCTGTGAAATAATGGTCATTCTACGTACATTCCTTCCAGTTTGGCTTCAATTGTCAGGGCTGCTGTAGCATCCTTTACCACCATAGCTAAATGCAAGAATTGGTTAAGGCATTCAGTAGCGGCTTGCCAGTAACAGCAGGTATTCAGGCTTCTGAGGAATGCGGTTATTGATTTACATGTGCATTTTTTAAGCGTAGTGGAAAGTTGTCGGATCAGAGATATATGCATCTTTTTTGAATTTGGCACCCTCGCTGCAATGTTTTGGCCCTTTTTTCTCCCAATTCCAACTTATATGACATGACTGAACTGATTTTATTTAGAAATCAAACACAATGCCTCTTAGCACTTGGATCCCAATCATGACAAATGTTCATTAATGTTGATAAAATGTAATACAGAGTGTTTTCTTTTAACAATACACCTTATTTTCTGGACTGCTATCAGTACAATGTGCAATACATGCTGTTGTTCTTTCTACTGGCACTCATGTCGCTTCCTGCAAGTCTGCCCGTTGAACAATGTGCCAGTAAACACCATTAAGAAAGAACAACAGCATGTCTTGCACATTGTATCGATAGCAGTCCAGAAAATAAGGTGTACTGTTAAAAGAAAACACACTATATTACATTTTAACAACATTAATGAACATTTGTCATGATCGGGAAGCAAGTGCTATTACCGCAAAAATCTGGTTGCGATAATACGTAAGTACCAAAATTTCTCCAAAGCCAACTTCATGCTTCTTAAGACAGAAGTAGCAAACTTCACGACACCCATACAGATGGACAATAGAGGTACGACTGCTGAATCCTACACAAATGCACTTTATAAGCACTTACACGAGTGCATGGATCGTGCTATCCCTAACAGAACCAAGATGCTATCCTCCAAAAAAAGGAAGCCACTCTGGTGGTCTTCTGCCATAAACAAACTCTACAACAGAAGAAAGAAACTGTTGCATAAAAGAGTAAAATCCCATGATTGGAGGAACTCCCTGGTCAGCCTCAGTAAGAAGCTGAGAGCCCTCATAAAATCCTCCAGCGATAGTTATGAAAACAAAATTGCCACTGATTCTAAAGACAACCACAAAGCATTCTATAGCTATGTCAAGAATCTCAATGGCAACACTCAGATCTGCTCTGAGTTACAGCACAATGACACTAAATATACAGAATCAACTGATATTGCCAACATCCTGGCAGATAGGTTCAGTGCCCATCTTTATACTGGAAGAATGCAAAGTTCCTGTAATCACGGCTGCACAGGTAAAAACCTCATTCTCCAAAGCCAAGAACACAGCATCCATGTGACTTGACAACTTCCCAGGCTGCCTTCTACACGAACTACAGAATGAACTGGCACCCCACCTAAGTACCATGCTCAATCATAGCCTCAGCTCAGGCTTTGTGCCCATTGAACCGCGACGGCTATCCCACTCCACAAAGGGGGGGGGCCACAACAGACCCCGGGAACTACAACCCCATTAGCCTGACGAGCCTGGTCTGCAAGGCCATAGAATGTATCATCATAGAACTCATAAACAAAGACATTGGAGATCTCCAAACTCTGGACCCCACACAGTTCGGGTTTGTAAAAGGCAGACCATGTCTCCTAAACATGATAGACTTCTTTGATGTAGTCACTAAAGCCATAGATGAGGGTAAGGTGGTTCACACAGCCTATCTAGATCTAGCCAGGATGTTTGACACCATCCCCCACTCTGGAATTATTGATAAACTCTCTAAACTAGGTATAAATCCCTATGTCACAAGATGGGTTGCCAACTGGTTTACTGACAGAACCCACACTGTGAAAGTAGCAGACTCCAAATCAGACTTCAGACCAGTGTCAAGTGGAGTACCACAGGGTTCAATCCTGGGTCCTCTCCTGTTTAGTATCTACTTCTCTGAAGTACAGGCTAACACAGAAGGTCTTTGGCTAACTAAATTTGCAGATGACTGCAAACTAGGAGCCATAATAAAAACTCCTAACAATGTGGACATCCTACAAAAGGGCCTCACTGAGACAGATGACTGGTGTCAAGGCCATGGTCTCAAGCTCAATGCCAAAAAGTGCAGTGTCATCCCCTTTCGTAAAAACTCTGTACCCATGAACTACCACATAGTTGGTAGTCTACTTAACACCGAAAGTGTGATAAGAGACCTTGGGAAACAGGTGGACAATAGTCTCTCCTTTGATAATCACATTGCCACAGTGGTTAGGAAATCCTTCTATGTGGCACACCTCATTACAAATGGTTTCTCATCCAGAAAAAAAGAGGTCATTGTTCCCCTCTACTCATCACTTATTAGACCCATTATAAAGTACGACGCCCCTTTTGGTATGTACCTCACTAGACATCTACAACAACTGGAAAGGCCGCAAAAATACCTCGCAAAGAGGATTACTGGCCTCAAACAGATGCCTTATGCAGACCGTCTCAAAAAACTCCAGCTTTACTCTGTCGCATATCTCCTACTCAGAGGCAATCTCTGCCTAACATACAAAGCTATGTCAAACCCAGAGCTGTTGGACATGCTCCACTTAAAGAAATCCCAATCCCTCCCAGCTACAGGCTCTAGGGACCTAAACCTTGTCACCACAATAAACAGAACATGATGGAGGGATAGATTCCTGCCCCAGAGACTTCCCATACTCTGGAACAGACTACCTATCTATGTCAAACAGAGCTCCTCATTAGCACTCTTCAAGAAAAATCTTGATGATTGGATGGGTAATAGAAAATTTGGTACTTACGTATTATCGCAACCAGATTTTCGCGGTTGCAGTAATACGTTTGTTTGCCTAAAAACGGATAGTGGGAGTTGTGTTAAGGTGGAATTTGATGTTTTCAATGGGTATGACTTAGTTTGTCCTTACATTTTGTAAGGTAAATCAACGTGGAGAAGGAGAAGTGAAACTAAGTACTGTAAAGTTGGTCACACTGCTGTCGTGCCGCAGAAAATGAAAGGTGGACACCTGGGAAATGTTTGGGTGAACTTCTGCTTTTCTGCAACATGGATTACTTGTAAGTGTACAACACTTTCTTCAGAGAATAGGGCACAGAGACCTGCAAATCTTTTTTGGTAAATTGTTGGATTTATTGTTGCAAAATGTTGAATAGAACTGAAGTTAAGGAGAATAAGTAAGCGAATATGTATGTGCACACTTTATAAAGTACTTGTACAATGACGCTGTTCTGTTATGTGGCAATCCGATAATAATTTCATTGGAGTCATTGACAGTAATGGTTTATTTTTTGGATTCAGATGGTGTTATCCTTGTGGATACTACTTACTGTTGTTGGACTTTTTAGTGGATGTTTTATGGCAGCATACTTGTGGATTGTTCAGTCGCCTGTTTACTGTTTGGAACGTGCCTAACACATAACAGGACTTGAAAATGTAGTACGAGTGACATGATTTTGGGAACGGCTTCAAACAAATCTTACTTTTTCAAATATTACACTGCTATTCCTACCTAAACAAAGTTTTTTTTAAAGGTAACATTGCCTGCTTGATTCTGCATACATTTCTGGTTTAAATTACCCACGGCAAAGAAAGCGGTATTATCGCAAAAATGTGGTTGCGATAATACGTAAGTACCGAAAATTCACCCCGGGGATCACTTCTGTGGTTCTGCTTGACATGGGCACAGGAAAATAATTTTCTTGGGTGGCGAAAGCCACGGTACCTTTTTGGCTAGGCTTGTATAGGCCCTAGGGCCAATAGCCTAGTACCTACCTATGAACCTATGTTGTTGTTGTGTCTTTCGGCTTTTCCCAGTTAGGGGTCACCACAGCGGAACTCCGGTCCGCTAATGATTGGCAGTAGATTTTTTTTACGTGCCGAGTTGCCGGCTCTGACACACAACCTTCAACGAAGGTATGCCCATTCATGCATGTCTCCACACAGAAGACGCTCTAGCTGAGAATCGAACAGGACGTCTTACTGTGAGGCGACAATGCTACCGCAGCACCACCACCACCTATACCTATGTAAATATTGTAAATATTGAGTACTAATGTCTATCTCTAATACTTTCTCCATCCCTGAATCTCTTCACTACAGGCAATTTCTAGACAACCTTAACTCTCAGTTTAGGAATCTCAAAGAATTACTGCTTTACTATGCAAATGTAATAAGCATAACTTAATGTAAAAAGCAAAATTGTAATCAATTTCAATATGAATTGTACTCTCATACTGTCCTGTATTCCTTGAAATGTATTCTGTAAACTGTTTAATGCTTTCTGAAATCTTGATTGTGTTGAAATCCTGTATGTAATATATTTTTATGCATTTTCAGAGCTTTTCTCCCCGGGCCTCCACTGAAAATGGACCATGTTGGCCCAGTGGACTTCCCCGATAATCAAACTGGAATAAATAAATAAGTAAATAAATAAATAAATAAAGTATTCTAACATAAATTATATTTTCTTTACATTTAATCATGACCACCTTTATGACGGAACCTGTGACTTTTTCTTTTATATCCAAAACGTATTAGTGGACAATAGATCACCCAGATAATAAAGCAAAGGCTGTTTAGAATAACACGAAAGTTGTTCTGCTTCAAATAATGTCACAGCTCATAAAACGGAATTGAAAAATTAAATATATTTCCTGCTCGGCTGCTCCACCAGGTTTAATTAATTTATTTCAAAGAATCTGTGTTATAAGGCTAACAAATAATTAAGCTAACGCAGCCTGAGATCAAGCAATTGATTTTGTGCTGAAATGTTACTTTATTCCGTGTGATATATCTACATTAAAATTACAGGCGTTTTGTTATTAAATAGATGTATGACAGCTGAAAAATAATTGAATCTATAATGTTGCTGAGCAAATTAATATTTAAAGTTTTCCCTGCCTTCGTCTATTAAGGCCATGACCAAAGTTGTTCTGCTTCAAATAATGTCACAGCTCATAAAACGGAATTGAAAAATTAAATATATTTCCTGCTCGGCTGCTCCACCAGGTTTAATTAATTTATTTCAAAGAATCTGTGTTATAAGGCTAACAAATAATTAAGCTAACGCAGCCTGAGATCAAGCAATTGATTTTGTGCTGAAATGTTACTTTATTCCGTGTGATATATCTACATTAAAATTACAGGCGTTTTGTTATTAAATAGATGTATGACAGCTGAAAAATAATTGAATCTATAATGTTGCTGAGCAAATTAATATTTAAAGTTTTCCCTGCCTTCGTCTATTAAGGCCATGTCCGCCGCTAAAAATTTCGTGATGTCGAGCGGTATTGAAGACAATACCGTGTTCTTTTTTCGTTTGGGTCTCACGCCTGTTTTCTTGTTTCCCCCCAAAACTTCTTTATTACATTTACAGCTATGAAGTTTACATTTCTAAACGAATAATGTTTTGTGAACTAATCAACTTATTCAAATAGAACAGTATCCAAGTCTTGATTACAGATGTCCGCTAAGGATACAATGAATCGTTAGAAACAATATTAGAGAGTACAGGACGCGGTTGCCGATGCAACAGAAATTTATGTAAGCCTTTTAAATAAAATGTACATCTACGTGCTTTCCTCTCGCATTCATATTTATTACCGCCGTTAATTCTATTCTTAGGTTCATAGGTTCATAGGTTTATACTAGGCTATCTGCCCTAAGGCATTTATAAGCCTAGCCCAAAGTTTTGTGGCTTACGCCACCCCTTATGTTAAAAATACTGTGCCCATTAGTTTGTTGTGCCTCTGTCCAGCAGTGACACAGAGATGATTCCCGGGGTAAACCTACGATCTCCCATCCACCGGTCAAGATTTCTCTTGAACAGAGCCAGCGAGGTGCTCTGCCTCACATGGACTTGGATTTTATTCCACAGCATAGGGAGTCTCTGGGTGACAAATCTATCCCTCCAGCATGTCCTATTTACATCCGTGCTAAGGTTTAAGTCACTTGCTCTAGTGGATCTGGTAGATTTGGATTTTTTGAGGTGGAGCATGTCCATTAATTCCGGGTTGGACATGGCCTTGTATGTCAGGCACAGGTCACCTCTGAGCAGGCGGTATGCGACTGAATAGAGCTGGAGTTTCTTCAGTCTGGCAGCATATGACAGATTTTGGAGTCCCTTTATCCTTTTGGTGAGGAACTTTTGGGGTCTCTCCAATTGCTGCAGGTGTCGGGTGAGATACATCCCAAATGGGGCATTGTACTCGATCATTGGTCTGATAAGTGAAGAGCACAGGGGAACAATGACCTCACTTGATCTGGATGTGAATCCCTTCATGATCAGGTGGGCAATGTAGAAGGTCTTTCTAACCACTTTAGCAATGTGAGTGTCAAAAGAAAGACCACTGTCAACCTGGGTCCCCAGGTCCCTGATAACCTCTTCTGTGCTTAATGGATTGCCACCTATATGGTAGCTTGGGGTTACCTTGTTTTTCCCGAAGGGTATGACTATACATTTTTTGGCATTTAACTTCAGGCCATGGCTCTGGCACCAGTTATCAGTTTCCGTGAGACCCCTCTGAAGGATATCTGTGTCCGATGTACTTTCCACTATGGCACCCAGTTTGCAGTCATCTGCAAACTTTGTCAGCCATAGTCCTCCTATGTTTGCCTGTACTTCTGAGAAGTAGATGCCGAATGACAGGGGGCCAAGGACTGAGCCCTGTGGGACCCCACTTGTGACTGGCTTGGAGTCTGACATGGCGCCAGCAACTCTAACCCTGTGGGTTCTGTCCTTTAGCCAGTTTGCAACTCATCTTGTGACATATGGGTTTACATTTAAGCTGGTAAGTTTCTCTATAATACCCGAGTGGGGTATTGTGTCGAAAGCTTTTGCAAGGTCAAAGTAGGCTGTATGGACTGCCTTTCCCTCATCAATGGCCTTGGTAACTGTTTCGAAGAAGTCGACCAAGTTCAAAAGGCATGATCTGCCCTTGACAAAGCCAAATGGGTCGGGTCCAATGTCTGCAAGTCCCCTATGTCTTTGTTTATGAGTTCCATTATGATCCTCTCCATAGCTTTGCAGACCAGGCTTGTTAAGCTTATGGGGCGGTAATTTCCAGGGTCCGTAGAGGTACCGCCTTTGTGGAGTGGGAACACAGTTGCCGTACGCCACTCCTTGGGCACGTATCCTGTGGTAAGGCTAAGATTAAACAGCTGCCTTATATGCGGGTTTAGTTCCTCGTTGAGTTCATGTAGCACACAGCCGGGGACACCATCCGGTCCCATTGATGCTGTGTTTTAGCTTTAGAGAGAGCAGCTTTCACCTGCGCATTAGAGATGTCTGGGAGGCTACACTCCGCTGGGATAGTTATCTCTCCTTTTGGGGGGGAGAGGGGTGAAGTTTGCACTGAACCTGTCTGCCAGTATGTTGGCAATGTCTGTGGGTTCAGTGATTTTTGTATCATTTTGGACTTATTCTGCGCATATCTGGGAGTTTCCACCCAGGTTTCTAACATAGCTGAAGAAGGCCTTATGATTGTCTTTTGAATCTATTGCAATTTTTCCTCTCAAATTTGGCCTTGGATGATTTTATGAGTGCTCGTATTTTTTTACTAATAATGATCAAGGGTGTCTTCTCTTTTATGGATTTTGCTCTATCATGTAACAGCTTTCTCCTCTTATTGTAAAGTTTGTTTATGGCTGGGGTCCACCAGACTGGACGTTTGCCCTTGGTGGAAAGAGTCTTGGTTTTATTAGGGATTGCCTGATCCATGCAGTCCTGGAGGTGTTCGTAGAAGGCATTTGTAAGGGCTTCCGCAGCTTGGGTTGTGGTTTCCACTGGCTCGGGGGTCTTGAAGGATAACACACCAGTCTTGAGTAGTGTGAAGTTTGCTTTAGAGAAGTTCTTCACTGTGGTCTTTTTTGTTTGGGGTGGGGGCGGGATGTGGATTTCCAGTGAGATAAGTTTGTGATCTGATCTCACCAATGAGGGATATACTTCCGGTGTGGAGCATTTTGTCCCCATGTTTGTGATGATGAGATCTAGTATATTTTCTCCTCTTGTGGGAACGGTGACTAGTTGTTCCATGGCATTTGAATTTATGAACTCCAGGAACCTTTGGGCTAGAAAGTTGGGGCTTGAGTAATGTTCCCAGTCTATATTAGGGTAGTTGAAGTCACCCAATATAATGGTGTTTGGAGATACATTTATACCCTCCAGTGTCTTCAGGAAGGCTGTGTGGGGTTCCTGAGTTTGAGAGGGTGGCCTGTAGCATGGTACAAATTGTAGAGCAGTTTTGCCTATGGTTAATTGCACCTGGTGGGTTTCCGATGCTTCGTGCGTTGCCACCAACCTGGAGGTGTGGGTATCCTTGATGAATATGGATACACCCCCCCCTTTTGTGGTGTGGTCTGGGATTTGGGGCCGGAACGCATGATATGAGGTAAAACCTGATAGTGCCGGTGTGCTCTCAGGAGCCTTGAACCAGGTTTCAGTCACAGCACAGACATCGATGTTCTCCATACTGAGAAGGGCCTCGAGGGTGTGCATTTTGAGATTTAGACTTCTGGCATTGAGCAGCATTACCCTTAGTTTCTTCCCATTTTTGTTTTCTAGGGTGGTAGGTTTAGAATTTGAGCCTTGCCTAAAAAAGGCACTATGGGGGTGGCAAGAGCCTTAGCCAATATCCGGAATCCCAGGGGTGACATGTGCAAGCCGTCCCTTGTGAAGCAGCAAGGCTTGTCAAACATGTCATCCCAGGCAGACAGACACTGGATCCCCTTTGAATGACACCAGAAATTAAGCCAATTGTTAAAGCTGATCATCTTGTCTCTATGTTGTGGCATCATTCTTGGTGAAGGAAGGATACTGCTCAGGGTCAGGGTCATACCTGCCTGGGCTACATAATCAGAGAGCTCCTCTATGTCTCTTTTCATGTAGTCCAGGGAGGTACGTCTCAGGTCATTCACACCAGCATGGACAATGACTGTGTCATATTTGTACTTGCTGTGGAGTGACCTGAGTGCTTGTGTTATGTGGCGGATTCTAGCGCCCGATAAGCAGCTTACTGTGACTCTCTCCTTGTTCAGCCTGGTGAGTGGGACGTCAGTGTGTCTGACTATGGAGTCACCTATGACGAGTATGTTTGGTGTTGTATTTGGCCTTAAGGGCTGTGACTGCTTTGCACACTGATTTTGTGGTTTATGTGTTGCCTGTGGTGTGTCATGAGGTGACAGTTGCTTGGATGTCTGCTTTGGAGGCCTCTACTGTTTAGGTAAATTTTTGCTCAGAGCCTCCGAGTATGACTTTGTGTGTTTATGTGTTTGATTCATTGTTGTGATAGCTTTATGTGAAACTGGTTTTGTGATGTGCGTAGTTGTCTTCTTCTCCTGTCTGGTCTTGCCAGTCCTGAGTTGAGAGAGCTCAGCCTCCAGTTTGGCTAAATAGCTGCATCTCTCGCAAGTATTTGTGTTATGTGGGAGGAGGAGAAGGTTGTCAGTGTACATGAGGCAATTGTAACATTGCCTCAATATTCCCAAATTCACCAACTGGACAGGAGAGGATGCCAGCATCTGGCCCTTCGACATGCTAGAGAAATTTAGAAGTTAGAGGTGTAACTGAATAAGAGAGGACTTAGTAAGGAAGTGGGTACTCCTGGGGGGGTTTGCTAGTGAGGGACTTTGTATAATACAGAAGTGCTAAACCTGAAAAGAAGATGCTTTTAAGACAAGTAAAAGCTTTTAGGAACAAGTGCTGCACTTTTTAGTTAAGGGATATACTGTTTAGATTACTAGTAGAGCAGTTCTAAGGGAAAAAATGAAGAACAGACTTTATGGAGCCAGAAAAAGTTTAACCTTGTTAAACCAGCTCTGCCCGATGTTGCTCTAGTGGCAACTCCGTGCTAAATCGCGCTAAAGCACTCTAAAGCATGCTTGATAGCAGGGGCTGGAAAGAGCCAGGAATTGACCCAAAACAGCCAATAAAACTACAGTTTCAAGTCAGTAACCACTCCCACGGGGGGCAGGGAAGCAGCTCAATGTTTATCACTGCCACTGATCAACAGAGAGACTTTCCTTTAGCCCAAGCAAAAATGGCCTCACAGAAACTTACAAAACAGTTCAAGAACAGCAAGCCTGTAACTTGAACTTTTTTAAATCTCAGAAAAGTGGGAAAAAAGCAAGATTTGTTTTGTTTTTTCAGAGATAACAGAGGTTCACAAGTAATATCAAGTTATAACAGTGCAGTAAATGACCCCACACAAGAGTGCTAGGTCAAAGACAGAAAATATGCAAGTTTTGAGAAAAACGAATTTAAAATTAAGTGCAAACAGGAAATTCAGTATACAGCTTTTGGTTGTGCTCTAAATACAGCTACTAATGCAGAAATCAAGTTTAACAAGCCAGAAAATGCTCAAACTAGGCAGCTATGCAGAAAAACTTATCAAATAAACAGAGGAAAAATACTTAAAATCTCAAAAGTGGCTCCTTTCTTCTCTCAGCGTTTTCTCCTCTTGGTGGGTGCTTCTTAGCGAAGACCTTGTTGTTCCTCGCTTCTAGTTAATCAGTGCCAGGAGATTGCAGTCAGTCATCAAAGTTTATTCCTAGCAATTAAAAGTAATAATAATAATAATAATAAAATAAAGCATGCTAATGCAAACCACACGTGAGAGCTAAAAATGTTTTAAACTTTAAAGGGGAGCTTCCACATTTAAATTGACACCTGCATCAGGATGTCAGTCAAGTTGACAGTGATACCACATATTCCCGCTCATCATACCTCTCCATCTCTTAGCCCAACAAGTCTGGACAAAGCCTGACATAATGCAGTTACAAAGGCCCCAAAATAGGCACAGATTTCAACTATTGCTCTCATAAGCCTAGTTGCTAGAATAACAGGGTATGTATTAAAACACATTTTCTATAGGATATGAAGTCTGAAACTCATCTGTATGACATTGTGTACTAATTTCATTCCTCACATCATCCCTGTGATTTGCGAGAAAACCAAAAACTTTATGAACAGCCAGAAATTCTGAGGCAAAATAATCTGGACAAATGAGAGATATACCCGCGCAAACTGTGTTGGTGCGGCTTAATATACACAACCACCAACTTTAATAATGCGTTAGAGTAATCATTTAAACGTGCCATTCACTTTGTTCCCCTATTATTTTTGGCTTTGTCAAGAATTTTTGAGCTTAGATGAATTTGAGGGGTATGCTGTATCCTGGGACTCACACTGTATGTAACAGGATCGCAGTTAACTGCCCTTGTAGGTACATAGTCATTCACTGTCAGGCTAGTGCAGGAACAAGCTGTTAATTATCCTGGTCAGTTATGTCTTGCCTTTTCTTCCTTCTGCTACATATCTAAAAAGCCACTACTATCGCTAAGACATTACTACATTCCTACTAAAGTTTTTTTATGAGACTAGCATAAATTATATAATATTCTCATTTGACTTTTAATTATGCTCACTTTTATGAGTGAACCTGTCACTGTTAAAGCAGATAATTTTCTGTTATATCCAAAACTTATTGGAAAAAAAAACCACCTGAGATAAAAAGCAAACTTTAGCCTCAAATAACATGAACGTTGTTTTTCCTCAACAAATGCTACAGCATCTCTGAAAATTTTAGAAAGGAAACAATAAGTATATTTTATGAGGCTAACAATATTTAATGTTGAAATCAAACCATCGATGTTTTGCAGTGTTTTTCTGCTTAAATTCGGGATTTTCTCAGAGATCTACATAACAGTTACAGACATTTTGTTCTTCACAGCAGTACAAATAATTGTTGCTATCACGCTGCTATGTAAATTCTTTTAATATTTAAATGATCCCTGCCTTCATCTAGGGTTGCCACCTTTTCAAATGACCAAAGTGGGACATTTTTACTACAAACGTCAGATTTTGCATGACAAAACATACCCGTGGCCAGTACAAAGGACAGAACTTCACTTTTTTGCCTAAATAGAAGCTTATTATTGTAGCATTTTAGTTGCTTATTCTGTTTCTTATAACATTTAGGTTTTTCAGATACAGAATAACTTTTATGCAACTATTACATAAAATATAGGAAATCATTTTGTCCTTAAATCTCAGGACATTTGTCATTTTTTTTTATTTCTCTGCAGGACACAATTGCCCAAAGAGGGACTGTCCTTCTCAAAGTGGGACAGGTGGTAACCCTACCTTCATCTCTAACTAAGTTCATGTTTGTCACTGATGTTTTGGCGATGCTAATACTGAAGATAACACTGTGCAACCAAAGTGTTCTTTTCTCATTTGCTTCTCAACTTTAAACTTCTTTTCCTTGATGTTCACTTTTCTAAAAAAAATACTGTTTTATGAAGTAATAAAATTGCTCAAATAGAAAAATATCCAACTGCTGCTTACAGATGCTGGTTAATGACTCAACGAACCGTTAAAAAACAAAAATGTAACAGATTACAGGACGCTGTTGCCAAAGCAACAGAAGCATAGGTAAAGCACTTAAAACGAAATGCACATACACGTGCTTTTCTCTCTCGCGCTCCAAATAAATAAACAAATAAAAATAAATAAAAAAAAATAAATAACTTTTTCAAACTTGAAGGCGGAGCCTCCACATTTTACTGACATCTGCAGCAGGATGTCAGTCAAATCGACACCGCTTATTCCACACCCATTTCCGCACATACTAAGTTGGTGCGTCTTAATGTACACAGTCGTAAGCGTTTTAAATGTATTAATTAAAACTTGCGCCTGACTTTGTCCACCAATTATTTTTAGCTTTGCCCAGAATTTTTGAGCTGAACTGAATTTGAGAGGTATGCTTCTAGCTGGAGCTTACCTCTCAAGTGTCCCTGATTTTTACTATATGTGAAGTATAACATTTGTTAATACAGTTTGATTACTTTTGTACAAATGTAAATTTGCCTATGTCACAAGTGATAATTCAATAAAGGTGTTTAAACAAAAAAAAACTTTAGCTCTGTCCCTCTACTCCCTCCTAAAAAATGTGACTTTTGGAGAAAATGTAGTGAATTACACCTTGTTGTTTGTCTCATCAGCTTTTCCCGGTTATGGGCTGTCACAGCAGAACTCCAGTCCAATAATGATTGGCAGCAGATTTTTATGGTGCCGAGTTGCCAGCCTGACACCCAACCTTCAGCGAAGGCACACCCATTCACACATGTCTTTTGGAGGCCACTCAGGGTTGCCAGACATCCCTATTTGGGCGGGACTGTCCCGAGATCAGCAGCCTGATCCCGAGTCCCACCCTGCCGGTTTAAATCCCGGCCAGCCTCCGCTTTGTTTTTTTTTTTTTTTTTTGATTGCTAAACACGGAGCTTCTTGTGTTCCGCATTAAACAGAAGTAGCTCCATGTTTAACAATTTTTAATTGGCCCGTATGCCAGTATACGGGCTAATCAAAAATCGCTAAACACGGAGCTACTTCTGTTGAATGCGAAACTGCAATGTTCCGCATTAAACACGAGAAGCTCTGTGTTTAGCGATTTTTGATTGGCCCGTATGCCGGTATACGGGCCAATCAAAAATCACTAAACACGGAGCTACTTGTGTTGAATGCGAAACTGCAATGCATTAAACACGAGAAGCTCTGTGTTTAGTGCAGAGCTACTGTTCTTTAATGTGGAACTCTGTTCCGCATTAAAGACTTTTTTTTTTTTTTTTGGTCTTCATTCACTTGCCGTGACCTTTTTTTTTTTTTTGTCCCTACCTGGCTGGTTGGAAATCTGGCAACGCTGAGGCCACTCGACCACGGGGAGGACATGCAGACTCCACACAGAAGGCACTCCAACCGAGAATCAAACAGGAGAACCTCTTGCTGTGAGGCAACAACACTACCGCTGTACCACCACAGCTTAGTGAATTATACCTTGTAATAGTGACAAAAATCAGAGCAATAGTTTCATTTGCTTCTGAAAATGCATATGGTATTTTGTGGCATACCTCTCAACTGTACAGATTTTCATAGAATGTTCAGATTTTTTGCCTCATATTTTTAGCCTCTTACTCATAAAATTGTGTTTTTCTGGCAAATCATTGCCAAATCTGATAGATAGTGATATACATTTGAGATTCAGACTTCATACCTTTCATGCCAATGTAAAACATTTTACTGTATAAACTTTCTAAGTTTGTAAAAGTAATATTTAAAATTGTCCTTATGTTTGGGGATTTGTCCCCATTATTTATAGCTTTGTCCAGATTTCTTGCTCTAAGAGGTTGAGAGCTCTGGCCTGGTTATTTCTTGATTTGCCCTTGACTGGTTGAGAGCTATGACCTGGAACTCCATATGTAGTTTTTCACTTGTAAATATAATTCCCTGCAGTGGAATTCTGATCTTCCAGACCCTGAGAGTAAAATGTATGCTCTTTCCTTGCTGGGGACTCCCTCTCAAGTAGTTTGACATTCTATCAAATGTAGTTATGATGCAACAGATGCCTATTCTAGGGCTGCTGCTTTTGGATCAGTAATGAGGAGATATTCTTTGGCTTAGGCTTCGACCTTTACCTGATAATATTAAGGCTAAATTGATGGATGCTCCTCTTGATAATAAACATTTGTTTGGGGAAGTGACTGCTAATTTAAGTCTCTTCAGGACAAGGGGAAGGCCTTACAGGAGCTTAAATATGTGTTTGTTTCTCCTGTGTCTAAATTTCAGAGAAACTACCCTTCTAAGCCAGCCTTTGTTCATAGACAATCTTGTCCTCCTGCTAAAGGTAAAAAGGGTGGTAAATGGGCTCCACATGCTAAGGCTACTCAGACTGCAGCAGGGGTTCAAAAACCTTCCTTTCTTGACAAACCAGGTGCTATCTGACTATCCGCCTGTTCCCAGCCACTTTCCCCTTTATCTTTGCCTTTCTCTTTCTATCCCTATTTGGTTTTGAATCACCGAGGATTCTTGGGTTCTCTCATCATCAGGGGTACTTCATGGTGTGGATATCCCGTCCTCCTTTTATGGGCATTCCTCAGCCTCCTCAGGAACAACTTCCTTTTTTCCCAGAGGTTCTTCAAGATCTCATCTCTTGTCTCAGGGTACTATTCAAGAGGTGCTTGTGTCCCAAAGGGGGAAGAGGTTTTATTCAAAAATGTTTCTAGTGCCAAGAAAAGAGGCTACTTGGAGACCAATTCTAGACCTGTCTCATCTAAACACTTTTCTAAAGGTACCTTCTTTTGGATATTGTCCCTTCAGACTATCTTTCCTATGTTGCTTCCTCAGGCCTTTCTGGTGTCTCTGGATCTCAAGGATGCTTATCTCCATATTCCGATCCATCCTCTTTTCAAGAATTTTTTGTATTTCTCTGTTGTTTCCTGGCATTTTCAGTTCTGTGCTTTGCCCTTTGGCCTTTATACTGTTCCAAGGGTGCTCACTGAATGCCTTGCTCCTGTGATTGCTTTTTGCATGCTTCAAGGGATCCAAATATTTCCTTACTTGAACAACCTGCTGATTCAGGCATCTTCTGTGGAGGTCCTTTTGCAAAATCTTCGTTTTGCCAATTCTCTTCTTCAGAGCCTGGGATCCATGATAAATTTCAAAAAACCTTCACTGACTCCTCAAAATCACGTGTTTCTGGCTTGCAGGATTCAGACAGTGCCAATGCTGACATCCCTGCCTCCTCCAAAGGCCTTACCTCTCATTTCTTACTTTCAAACTCTTTTTCCTCTGGCCTCCATTACAGCCAGGGAGTTTCTGAGGGCTCTGGGTTTCATGGTTTCCACCATTCCAATGGTCCCTCTGGCCAAACTCCACATAAGGAAGTTCCAATGGTTTCTGAAGTTGGTTTGGCTTCAACATGCACATCATCTAGACTTTATAGTTCCTCTTCTTTCTTGTCTCAACAAGGAACTTCTCTGGTGAATTCAGCAGTTTTCTCTGAATCCAGGGCTCCCTTTTCATCCCCCTCTTCCCTCTTAGGATCTGTTCACAGACGCTTCAGATGTGGAATGGGGAGCAACTTTTGGCTCCTTGAAGGTACAAGGAGTGTGGTAGCCTCATCAATAGAAGGATCACATCAATGTCAAAGAGATGAGAGCTCTTATACTGGCTCCTCAGGCCTTTCATCCTCTTTTTCCCTCCAAAGCCTCTCAAGGTAATCACAGACAATACCACAGTTATGTGGTATATCAACAACAGGGGGAACAAGATCTTACCTTCTTTTCCCACTGGTACTTCTGGTATGGGATCTGGCTGTCAAGTATCACATGACTCCTCAGGTAGTTTATATTCCTTCAGATCAGAACACTGTGGCAGACACACTGAGCAGGTCCTTCACTCAATACCATGAATGCATGCTTTACAGGGATGTGTTTTTGTACATTGTTCACCAGGAGGGTACTCCTCAAGTAGATCTCTTTGTCTACCCCTCTGAACAATCAACTTCCTCTGTTTTGTGTCAGAGCCCCAGGTCCTCTGGTGTGGAAGGTGGATGCCCTCTCATTTTCTTGGAAGTGGATGCTTCTTTATGCTTCCCTCCCCTTCCTCTCATTTTGAAAGTCCTGTTCAAGATTCAGCAAGATGCTCCTAAAATCTTGTTGGTGACTCCCTTCTGGCCACATCAGCATTGATTCCCTCTACTTCTGCATCTAGCCAAGGGCAGTCATCACAAGTTACCTCACAGGGTGGATATACTCACACAAGACAAGGAATTTCTCATCCATCCCCACCTGTACATACTTCAACTGACACTGTGGGTGATAGGGTTTTGATTTCTCATAGACATCTTTTTTCTGAGGATGTGCTGCAGGTCCTGCAGAAGGCTAAGAAACCTACCACTAGGAAATCCTACTTATCTGAATGGAAGAGGTTTTCTATTTGGTGTATCTCTCATAACCTGGACCCACTTACTGTGGCTGCTCCTTTGGTTCTCTCTTATTTGTGTGAGTTGCTCAATGCTGGTTTGGCTTATTCTTCTATTAAGGCCCACTGATCAGCTCTTTCCAATTGTCTGCTTTTAACTCCTGCTTTAGCTTCTAGGTTTGAGGCTAAGCAATTTCTTAAAGGTGTTCTTAATATTAGACCTCCCAGAAAGCCTGTTCATCCTTCTTGGGATTTTAATTTTATTCTGGAAAAAATGACTCAGGCTCCTTTTGAGCCTGCTGTTTCAGCTTCCTTGCAACATTGTTCTTGGAGAACAGTTCTTTTGTTAGCTCTTACTTCTGCCAGATCAGTGTCTGAGTTTCAAGCCCTTATGGCTTGTCCACCTTTTTTGATATTCCATGAGGACAGGGTGTCCTTGCATACTAATCCTTCATTTATGCCTAAGGTAGTTATTGAGTTGTCACTTAATTGGTCTATTAATTTGCCTACTTTTTTCATGTCTCTGCAATCTGACAGTGAGAGGGAGCTGTACACTTTGGACGTGCATAGACAGCTCACATTTTATTTGGATAAGACTAAAGCTATCAGAAAATATGATCAGTTCTTTGCTTCCTTTCATCCCAGGTCTTTAGGATTATTGGCTGTTTACAAGCATGCTATTTCTACTTGGATTTCAAAGGCTATTTCTTTTTGTTACACTTTGCATGGTGAGAGCCTTCCTTCTTCTGTAAATGCTCATTTTACTAGGGTTGTGGCTTTTTCTGGTGCTTTTTTCAAGGGCTTAGACACTAATTCTATTCTTGAAGCAGCTAACTGGACGTCTGTGCATACTTTTACCAAGCACTACAAGTTGTAGGGTATCTCCAGAGCTAGAGCTGGTTTTGTTAATGCCATTCTTCAGGGCTGCTTAGAAAGCTCTATTGCTGATTCCTCCTCCCAAGTTTCTTCTTGAGCTTTGGCACTCTCCCATAAGTGATGTCTACTGCAGCAGTGAATGCAAGGACATAGTACAGTTGTGTAAAATCTTACCATAATGGTAGATGTCCTTGCTCTCATGGCCACAGTATTCACTCCCTCCCCCTAGTCTTTTTCCTTCCTGGATGTGAAGGTTCTCTTTGGTTTTCCTTGGACTGGTGTTCCTAATGGGGCAATCAGCTCTGAGGATGGTACGCCTGAATGTCACCTTTATGCCCTACACTATGCAAGGAGTGTTTGGGTGACATTCAGTATACCTTAAAGCAATGGTAGGCTTTGGTAGACTGGCCAGACATCGGGCTTCCACAGCAGGAAATCCCATAAGTGATGAATACTGCAGTGGTGAAGGCAAGGACATCTACCCTTATGGTAAGATTTTACACAACTGTACTGTAGCATTAAATATGAAGGAAATAATGCTGTTGAAATAAATGGAAGGGGGGCATAGCTCTCAACATTTTATTTACTGCAGTTCCTTACAACTATGGAATGATTACAGTCATTGTTTAATGAAGGGGTTGTAGTGGGTGGTCAGTGGGAGCTCTCCCCAAGTTTGCTGTCACATTCTTTTGAATCACGGTGTGGTTCATATTGTGTCTAACGTGCTTAAATCCTATCTAATATTTAAACAAAGATGCTGGTATAGAATTATAATGGGCTAACAAGATCTTTTTAAAGGACACAATCTTTTTTGTGTTCCAAAAAAATTTCAACTGCACACTATTTGCTTGTAGAAAGAACATCTCAGTTCTCCAAAATATCAAAATCTACTTAAACTTGATTTTTGTGAGAGATTTTTTTGCTGAATTTCAGGGAGACAGAGGAAGAAATAAAACAGTGCTGACTGATGGGATGCCCTAGTTAAAGGTTTGGAACATAGACAAGACAGAATGAGAAGATTGTTCTTAGTGAAACTGTAGTGGAGTCCTCAGTTATTAATGCTGGCAAGAATTCATGGTGAAGTAACAGAATATGTTGTTTTAAACACCTTTATTGAATTATCACTTGTAACATAAGCAAACTTAAGATTTATATAAAATTAATGAAACCATATTAAAAAGTTCACATTTACAAATATTTTACATCCCATATATTGTTATACAGACTATAATCTAGGCAACATTACATAAGTTATTCAGTTCATGCCTTCTCTTAAACCTCATTCCTCCTTCAAAACATTTTTCTGTAATTATTGTTCCCTCAGTTTCCATTTTTTTCTGTTTAATTTACTCCAACCCTTTTCTAAAGATCCCACGTCTTGTTCTTTTATCGCTGTTAGAATATTCACTACTTCAAGTATAGTTGGTTTAGATTTTGATTTCCACTTTCTAGTAATTGCGTTTTTTTTGGCAGCCACCAGAATTAAATTTAACAAGGCCTTACTATGTCTAGGCAATTCAGATCCTATATCCATGCTCAAAAAATATTTTCCTTAGTTACACTCATTTACTCATCAAGTAATTCTGAAAGAGTACACTATAGGGAATTTTTAAAGTCTGCCAACTTATTACACTCCCAAAACATATATTCACAGGGATCTACGACTGTTGAATGAAAGTTCAACAGTCTGATTCCAATATCACCGAACACAATTTAACGAAAGCGCTTTCACCGAAAAAGCACTTTCGCTAAACTGTGTTAAATAAAAAAAAAAAAAAAACATTAAATTAACGTTTATGCTGTGCCCCCACCCCCTACTTTAATATTCTCACTCCGAGATTGCACTACTGTGAGGAAAAGGGAATGTTCCCTTAAACGCATCATAGTACAACCTCTGTAACAGGCATACTTACATGAAAATGCTGCTTTGATGAAAAGCATTTCGTGTAAGTATGCCCGGCCATTAGTAATTCAGTGAAAAGTTTATTCAGGGATGAGTACGGATCCCATTCACAGTTATTTCTTTCTTTCCCATCATACCTCCAACATTTGCCATCTACATGAGAAAAAATTCTTTGGAGTCTGGGATTTAGAAGCATCTATGCAAACACTTCCCGGCAAAAATCTTAAATCTTATAGACTTTGCTGCATATTTGGGAGCCATGCATATGTTCTCACATTGTTTCTCTGTAAATTGCATATCTAATCTGTCTTTCAAATCTTTTCTGACCTCTTCTGACTGATTCTTATAGTTATCTTGCAATATTTTATATGCCCTTCTAATTATCCCTTTCTTAGCAGCAGCTTCTGTTCTAGATTCAGTTAAAAACTCAACCAGTACAGTTCTTTCATTTAGGATTCCTCTATCCCTTTCTGTTTGTCTATACTGTGATATCAATCCCTGATAGGGAAGTCAATCACTAGCCTGCAATCCAAATGTCTTTTTGGCCTCTTCCCATTCTATTACCTTTCTTTCTATAATTATTTGTTCCCAACACCTTGGTTATTTTGCCAGCATACTCCAGTAAATTCCAGCTCCCCTCTTGTCAATTCTTTGTACCCCTAATTGCAGTCATCACTATCAGAAGAATCTCCTTTCTCCATTCCTGTGTTGACTTAGTTCTTAGTATACTTTCTGCTACTTTATGAACATAATATTCTGTGCGACTGCTGCTATTCTCCTTAACAGTCTGCATCCAAAATCCCATTCTTTCCTTATTTCCTGAATTACCCACCTGCTTCATCATCATCCCTTTCCACTTTGAATTGTAGTTTTCTGCTTGTGTTATGTTTAAAAAGATGATGATATTTACTTGCATGTGATTGCAATATAAGCACAAAGGGCTTACTGGAAAGTGAAACAAATATAAACTCAGCTTAGTAGGTTACTAGTCTCCCATCAGGACACAAGTACTCATCAGCAGTTGAATTCTGCTCACTGCACACTCAGGCAGCTCTGCAATCTATGGCTACGATCCCACCCATATAGTCTATGAATGAATCAGTACTGCAAACCTAAAACAAGGATATACCTTTGAGCCTGAAGAGCAGGGTCAGTCCACCCAGTCATTCTACATCACATTTGGGCAACTCTGCAGTCCATGGCTACCACCCCACCCATACAGTCTAGGAAGGAGTCAGTACTGCAAAACTAAACCAATGATATACCCTTTGAGCCTGAAGAGCAGGCTCAGTCCACCCAGGCATTCTACATGTATGTGTTATGATAGTGAAGCTTTAACATTAGCTGTGTTACTTACTAGTTCTCAGTGTGCTAATAACACTGACTGTTTGAGCTTGTGTCCTCCCCCCAGTTGTGTAGTAATCCTAACTGTCCACTAGACAGTATACACTTAATTCAGGTCCTTCCTATTCTCTGTGATTAAAAATGAACCCTCAAGCAGCCCTTTCAGTGCTGTTGGCCTTAGTTTTGTATCACTTGAGCCCCACCTGTTTATTTACATAGTTTCATAGGTTCATAGGCTCATACTAGGCTATCTGCCCTAGGGCATTTATAAGCCTAGCCAGAGTGTGTTTGGCTTTCGCCACCCATTTTAAATTAATTTTGCTATGCCCTTTTTCGAGGTTAGTATATTGTGCCTCTGTCTAACAGTGACACAGAAGTGATACCCGGGGTAAACCTATGATCTCCCATCCACTCATCAAGATTCCTCTTGAAGAGAGTCAATGAGGGACTCTGTCTAACCTGGACTGGGATTTTATTCCAGAGTGAAGGCAGCCTCTGGGTTATGAATCTGTCCCTCCAGCATGTCCTATTTATTTCAGTGCTGAGGTTCAAGTCTCTCGAGCACGTAGCTCGATGGAATTTGGATTTTCTGAGGTGCAGCATGTCCATTAATTCCAGGTTGGACATGGCTTTATACGTCAGGCATAGATCGCCTCTGAGCAGGCGGTATGCCACTGAGTAGAGCTGGAGTTTCTTTAACTGGGCAGCATATGGCATCTGTTTGAGCCCTTTGATCCTCTTGGTGAGGTACTTTTGGGGTCTTTCCAGTTGCTGCAGGTGTCTGGTAAGGTACATCCCAAAAGGGGCATTGTACTCAATTATGGGCCTGATGAGGGATGAGTAAAGAGGCACAATGACCTCCCCTGATCTAGATGTGAATCCCTTCATGATTAGGTGGGCTATATAAAATGTTTTTGTAACCACTTTGGCCATGTGGCTGTCAAATGAGAGATTGCTATCAACCACTTTGGCCATGTGGTTGTCAAATGAGAGATTGCTATCAACTTGGGTCCCCAGGTCCCTAATTACGTCTTCTGTACTTAATGGATTACCACCTATGTGGTAATTTGTGGGCACTTTGTTTTTGCCAAAGGAGATGACTATACACTTTTTGGCATTTAGCTTGAAGCCATGGCTCTGGAACCAGTTGTCTGTTTCTATGAGGCCCTTTTGGAGGATGCTTGTGTCAGCTGGAGAGTCGATTATGGTGCCCAGTTTGCAGTCATCTGCGAACTTGGTCAGCCACAGTCCTTCCGTGTTGGCCTGTACCTCCGAGAAATATATACCGAACAAGAGAGGTCCCAGGACTGAGCCTTGTGGGATGCCACTTGTAACTGGTTTGGAGTCTGACATGGCTCCAGCAATTCTAACTATGTGGGTTCTGTCCTTGAGCCAGTTTGCAACCCATCTGGTGACATAAGGATTTATATTTAAGCTGGTGAGCTTATCTATAATGCCCGAGTGAGGTATTGTATCGAAGGCTTTTGCGAGGTCCAGGTAGGCTGTGTGGACCACCTTCCCCTCGTCAATGGCCTTGGTAACTGTTTCAAAGAAATCAACCAGGTTTAAGAGGCAGGATCTGCCCTTAACAAAGCCGAACTGGGTAGGATCCAGTGTCTGTAGGTCCCCAATATCTTTATTTATGAGGTCCATGATGATCCTTTCCATAGCTTTGCAGACCAAGCTAGTCAGGCTTATGGGGCGATAGTTTCCAGCATCCGTTGATCTCTATACATTCCCATTCATTGCTAGTGTATCTCCCTACTCTAATCTGTGCACAAACTGGCATAAGCAAGTCAATGTGAAGACGCACTCCCAACCTTAATAAACTTTGCTGTCTCTTCTCTCCTTCACTTTACAGGTAGAGTTTGAATTATTACTTACCCCCTCTGATGCCTTCACTGATAGATTTCCACTGATTGCCTCTCTGGTTTCACTGGTTTCTTTGCATTCCACCTGGTTTACACCTCTTGTGCTATCCCTCTCCCCTGATACTAAGTCTATATTAGAATCCTGCTGAGCATGGAACCATCTTTAAATTACTTGTCTCCCATCAGGACACAAGTGCTCATCAGCAGTTGAATTCTGCCCACTGGTAAGCCATCAGATGCTTAACCTGGTGATCCACAGCTTGGAGGGGTTTAAGCCTCGCTCTGTTCACCCATGCCACCTGTTGCAAAAAAGAGTAAAATCCCATGATTGGAGGAACTCCCTGGTCAGCCTCAGTAAAAAGCTGAGATCCCTCATAAAATCCTC
Organism: Protopterus annectens; assembly: GCF_019279795.1. Taxonomy (NCBI): domain Eukaryota; kingdom Metazoa; phylum Chordata; order Ceratodontiformes; family Protopteridae; genus Protopterus; species Protopterus annectens. The sequence continues at coordinate 1,834,267,175 of NC_056741.1, forward strand.
CAAAGCTAGTTGCGAAAACAAAATTGACACTGATTCTAAAGACAACCACAAAGCATTCTATAGCTATGTCAAGAATGTCAATGGCAACACTCAGATCTTCTCTGAGTTACAGCACAATGACACTATATATACAGAACCAACTGATATTGCCAACATCCTGGCAGATAGGTTCAGTGCTAACTTTACCCTCCTCTCACCCCATAAAGGGCCCATCTCTATACCAGAAGAATGCAAAGTTCCCTGTAATCACGGCTACACAGGTAAAAACCACACTCTCCAAAGCCAAGAACACAGCATCCATGGGACCTGACAACATCCCAGGCTGCGTTCTACATGGACTGCAGAATGAACTGGCACCCCACCTAAGTACCATGTTCATTCATAGCCTCACATCAGGCTTTGTTCCCAGTGAGTAAGTAATGAGTGACCAGGAAGTTCCACGGTGAGGGTAAACCACAGCTAATGCACGTTACCTCCTTAGGTAAAAATGTCCACTGTTAGTGTATACACCAGTAAATCTACACTGAAGAGGTTTCTTCAAATTTCTACAGCAATAATGGATGTTTATTCAATAAAAACAGGTTCAAAAACGAATACGAACAACACAAGGTCAGTGCAGCAAAAAACAGTCCAATGATTTACCCGGGTTTCGTCCGCCAAGACGAACTTCATCAGCCAGTGTTCCCAGTGAATGGCGCACAGCGATGGTTATCCTACTCCACAAAGGGGGAGCCACCATGGATCCCGGGAACTAATGCCCCATTAGCCTGATGAACCTGGTCTGTAAGGCTATGATAAACAGACAAGGCAGGCAAATCCAAATACTCCAGGCAAAAGAATCAGTTCGTGAACGTATTTTAATAAAAACGTTTTCGCTCCTGACCAAAACCAAGAGCTTCTTCAGACAAAAGTAAAAAAGCGCCAAATCACTTTTATACGAACCCATTCGTGATGTCATATCCTTAACAACAATCAAATTGAACACAATAGTTATGCATTTTTCAAAAATAAATCTAAAAAATATGTAATATGACATCGTTACACAGTCCCTCTTAAAAAAGGGGGAATAAGGACATTTCCCCCGAAAAAGGTACCATATAAAAACCTAACACCTCAATCAGAGGCGTACATCTAAAGTTAACCATGCAAACATTTAAATAAAGCATACATTTATACTTTCAAATACCTAAAAGGTTTAAGGAGTTAAAAACAACTAGGGTAACTAAACATTTGACACCAAAAGGTTTATCTACTACCCCCCAGATGTATGTTCCAAACAGTATCTATGTATAAAACTAAATACCATATACCCAGACAAGTAAAATATACAAGCTGTAAACATAAAAGGCTAAGACAAGTAAAATATACAAGCTGTAAACATAAAAGGCTAAGGGGTTAGAATGTCCCTAACCAACCTTATCAAGAAGGTTCCCAAACAGAAGATTTTATATTTATAAAGCTGCCTAAAATAATAAGTTTTACCTTAGAACTGATAACCGTTACTAGTTTCTAAGATAACTTTTATATTTTAAAATAACAGAAATGTTACACATTTCGTTAAGACCAGGTGGAGAAAAAGCATTTAGTAATAGCTGCCATTCCAATTCTTTTATTGTAATGCCTTCCTTCATTTTTCCAGCAACCACCCTTGGAAACAAAAGAAGTCCATCTTCAAAGGTCATTTAGTGAGAGCTACACGTATGTGCAGCACCCTTATTGACTTTGAAGAGGAGTGTGGTACCCTCAAAAACATGTTCCAAAACAGAGGATACTCTACGGAACTATTAGACAATCTAATTGATGAGGTTTCCTTTAAAAGAAACTCAGGGTTTTACCAACCATTACTACAGGGTTCTTTTCAGCACAACCCTCAAATGTCCATAGAATTGGAGATTGGATCAAGTAGGAATGATGTCAACCACCTTTTGACTGAACATACTATCACAGACCAGGGTTCAAGGCCTTCGGCCATTGATTTCAAGAGTAGGTTTATTCTTACACATAACAAACACATACTTAGTATGTGTAGTATTGTTAAGAAAAACTGGGAGTTTATCACAAACAATGCCCATTTACTTGAAATCTTGGGTGTCTCCCCTGGTTTTGTGTTTAAGAGGGGTAAAAATTTGAAAGAATTTTTACAAATTGGAGATTCACACCCTGTGTTGTCTAGACAGATTGGTACCTTTCCCTGCGGGTTCTGTAATTGGTGTAGACTATTAAAAACAGGGAACTCGTTCACGATAAGAGGTGAAAAATATTACATCAGACAGAGGATTTTTTGTGACTCTAGATCAATTATTTATATTGCATTTTGTAATTGTTGTTCGGCATTTTATGTTGGTAAAACGGACCGCAGACTGCGAGACCGTGTTTACCAACATAATTATGCCATAAAAAACAAAAAAACGGACAACGCCCTTTCTAAACATGTATTAGATAATGTAGGGCATAGTTTCTCCTTCATGGGAATTGATGTAGTGAAGGTTGGGGTTAGGGGGGGCCCCCAACCGCTCCTACTTGAATTAAAAGAATTGGAATGGCAGCTATTACTAAATGCTTTTTCTCCACCTGGTCTTAACGAAATGTGTAACATTTCTGTTATTTTAAAATATAAAAGTTATCTTAGAAACTAGTAACGGTTATCAGTTCTAAGGTAAAACTTATTATTTTAGGCAGCTTTATAAATATAAAATCTTCTGTTTGGGAACCTTCTTGATAAGGTTGGTTAGGGACATTCTAACCCCTTAGCCTTTTATGTTTACAGCTTGTATATTTTACTTGTCTGGGTATATGGTATTTAGTTTTATACATAGATACTGTTTGGAACATACATCTGGGGGGTAGTAGATAAACCTTTTGGTGTCAAATGTTTAGTTACCCTAGTTGTTTTTAACCCCTTAAACCTTTTAGGTATTTGAAAGTATAAATGTATGCTTTATTTAAATGTTTGCATGGTTAACTTTAGATGTACGCCTCTGATTGAGGTGTTAGGTTTTTATATGGTACCTTTTTCGGGGGAAATGTCCTTATTCCCCCTTTTTTAAGAGGGACTGTGTAACGATGTCATATTACATATTTTTTAGATTTATTTTTGAAAAATGCATAACTATTGTGTTCAATTTGATTGTTGTTAAGGATATGACATCACGAATGGGTTCGTATAAAAGTGATTTGGCGCTTTTTTACTTTTGTCTGAAGAAGCTCTTGGTTTTGGTCAGGAGCGAAAACGTTTTTATTAAAATACGTTCACGAACTGATTCTTTTGCCTGGAGTATTTGGATTTGCCTGCCTTGTCTGTTTATCATAGTTTTGTTTTTGTTGGCTTTCACTGGTCTGTAAGGCTATAGAACATATAATCATGGAACGTATAAACAATGACATTGGTGATCTCCAGACTCTGGACCCCACCCAGTCTGGGTTTGTAAAAGGCAGATCATGTCTCCTAAACATGATAGACTTCTTTGAAGCGGTCACCAAAGCCGTAGATGAGGATAAGGTGGCTCACACAGCCTATCTAGATCTCGCCATGGCTTTCAACACCATCCCCCACTCTGGAATTAAAGATAAACTCACTAAACTAGGTATAAATCCCTATGTCACAAGATGGGTTGCCAACTGGCTCACTGACAGAAACCACACTGTGAAAGTAGCAGACTCCATATCCAACTTCAGACCAGTGACAAGTGGAGTACCACAGGGTTCAGTCCTGATCCTCTCCTGATTGGTATCTATTTCTCAGAAGTACAGGCTAACACAGAAGGTCTTTGGCTAATGAAGTTTGCCGATGACTGCAAACTAGCAGCCACAATCGAAACTCCTAATGATGTGGACATCCTACAAAAGAGCCTCACTGAGACAGATGCCTGGTGTCAAAGCCATGGCTCAAGCTCATTGCCAAAAAGTGCTTTGTCATCCCTCTTGGTAAAACCTCTGTACCCATGAACTACCACATAGGCTGTAGTCTACTTAACACCGAAAGTGTGATAAGAGACCTTGGGACACAGGTGGACAGTAGTCTCTTCTTTGATAATCACATCACCACAGTAGTCAGGAAATCCTTCTACATGGCACACCTCATCACAAAAGGTTTCTCATCCAGGAAAAAAGAGGTAATTGTTCCCCTCTACTCATCACTCATTAGACCCATTATAGAGTACAACGCCCCTTTTGGTATGTAACTCACAAGACATCTGCAACAACTAGAAAGGCCGCAGAAATACCTCACAAAGAGGATTACTGGCCTCAAACAGATGCCCTCCGCAGACTGTCTCAAAAAACTCCAGCTTTACTCCATCGCATATCGCCTACTCAGAGGCGATCTCTGCCTAATATACAAAGCTATGTCAAACCCAGAGCTGTTGGACATGCTCCACTTAAAGAAATTCCAATCCCTCTGAGCTACATGCTCTAGGGACCTAAACCTTGTCACCACAATAAACAGAACATGCTGGAGGGATAGATGCCTGTCCCAGAGACTTCCAATACTCTGGAACAAACTACCTATCTATATCAAACAAAGTTCCTCATTAGCATTCTTCAAGAATAATCTTGATGATTGGATGGGAGATAGGAAATTCACCCCGGGGATTATTTCTATGGCTCTGCTCAACAGGGGCACAGGAAAATAATTTTCTTGGGTGGTGAAAGCCAGGGTACCTTTTTGGCTAGGCTTATATTGTCCCTAGGGCCAATGGCCTAGTACCTACCTATGAACCTATGCACCCGCCTCTAATCCCACTACATCTAGATTTATTCTAGGCACTAACCCCTCCCAAATAACCACCAACCAATCAGAACAATACTAGTAACCTATCTTCTCTGCCACCCACAGTACCCCACCCACTTCCAATCTAACTGCTCATCTGACACAGTCATGCTTCTACCTAATGTGCTTACACTCCTTACCTGCACTCTTCTTGCACACCTTACTTCCTACCAGAACTCCATAATAGACAACCCCCACCACTATCACTGCACCCTTACTCTCACTTCTATCCAATACCCACCTACTAATTACACTTGTCATACCATCACAATCTCTATGCCGATACACCCACCATACTACTAGTCACCTGTTACATTCAAACAAAAAATATCCCTAAAATATGACAGGTTAATTACCAGATTTATAAAACGTATGTTTACTGCCCTATCTAAATTAGCCCTCATGGTTATATCAACCCTAACCCTGGTTCTGCCATTGCCAACTTCACACTTAAAAATCTCCCTAATAGCTGCTCCTTCTCACAGCTAACATCCAACAGAAAGCCATCTGACCTCCTGTTCATCTGTCTAAATATCAGAAGTATAACTAATAAAAACCACAACTTAAATGCCAACATAGACTTATACTCTCCTGATATTCTCATCCTGACTGAAACCTGGCTCAAACTTCACATTAAAACTGAGGAAATACCCCAACAAGTTATAACATTCTTCGAGTAGATAGACTATTTAAGAAAGGGGGTGGTGTGGCCCTAATGTTTAAACACCACCTCAACATCCAGATCCTAAACACATCTGCCCCCATATTGGAAATGAAGAAATCATATATGCCAACCTCAAACTAAACCCAAATAAAACAATCAACATCATAGGATGATACTTCTGACCTGTCCAAAACATCCCACCCCTGGAAAACCTCCTGAACTGGGATAACCATTCCCTACCCCAGGAAACCATAATCCTAGGCGATTTTAATATCAACTGGCTATCTTGTAGTAACAATCATCCAGCCCAGCACCTAAACCTTCACGGTTTCTTCCAACTAATACAGTCACCTACCCAGATAAATAAAAATTCTAACAAACATAATACTCTCAACTGGATATTAGTCAATAAAGACCCTCACTCATACTTAGCTGGCTGTCTAACAGACAGCCTCAGTGACAACACTCCAACATTCCTTCTGAGACACCACTTAAATTGTGTTAAACCCATCATCTATAGGCAAATCTGAAATAGAATAAACTTTAACCCTCTCTCCTTTATCTCATCCCTTCAAAAATGTGATTGGACACCACTAAAGTACCTCAATCTGGATGAAGCCATCCACTTCTTCAATAGCACCTTCCTAAACATCCTAAACACACATGCCCTCATAAGAAATGCCAGAGTCAAAACACAGTACTCCCTTTGGCTACTAAAAAGCACCAGGACACTAATGAAAATCAGAGATAAGGCCTGAGAGCACTGGCTCTTAACAAATACCCCCTCCTCTAGACAGTCATTCCTAGAGTTGTGCAACAAGGTCAAAAAGTAAATAAAAGAAGATAAAACCCAACAGTATCAGTCTGCCCTGAACTTCTCCCATCACATCCCTAAGCAGTTATTCCACAATAAACTCCATTCTCCACCCTGGTAAAATAGGCCCCCCCCCACCTACCACTCCCCCTTCCTCCAGCAGTATTGCTGACTCATTAAATAAACACTTTACTGAAACCATTCTGTCTTTGACTAAACAACACAACCTTCTACCCACCCTCCCTGCATCAAAACCAAATACCCTCCCACAGTCTTTTCTTTTTCATCAGTACCTACCTCCTATATAAAAAAAACTTCTATTGAAACTTAAGCCTACAAAACTTGCAGCTGACAATCTCCCCTCTGAATACTAAAAATAGCAGCAGAAGCCCTAGCTTATCCAGTCTCTATCTTAATTAATCGGTCATTATCAGAAAGCTATGTCCCCCACTGTGGAAAATATCCCATTTCATTCCCCTCCATAAAGGTGGCTCCTCCATTGAACTTTCCAGTTACCTCCCCATAGCCATCCTTTCTCCACTTTCCAAGATACTTGAGAAATGCATCCATTCTCAAGTCTTAGACTACCTCTTAGCTAATAACCTTCTCTTTAGCACTCAGCCTGGCTTCAGGCCATACCACATCACTACTACTGCCTTGTTCTTTTTTCACTAATGCTATCCTTCATCTTAAAAATAATGTTCTTCTCTGCTGTATTTCTGGATCTATCCAAGGCTTTTGACATGATCTCACACAAACCACTAATCTCTGTTCTCACTAACCTATCCTTTTCCCAGTCAGCTACTGATTGGTTTCACAGCTATCTAACTGGATGCCAACAATCAGTTGTCTGACATAATGACCTATCTCCTCGACTTCCTGTAACGCTCGGTCTTCCCCAAGGCTCTATCCTTGGTCCCCTACTATCCTCACTCTTCACCAATGATCTATTCACAGCCACCAAGCATGTTTCTCTTATACAGTATGCAGATGACTCCACCCTCATCTACTCAGCCCCAACTATACCTGAACTTTACAAGGTCACACATGAAGCCTTTTCATTAGTAGAAAACTGGCTATCTAATGCCCAGTTATTACTCAACCTGAGCAAGACTAAACTACTTATCTTCCAACCCGCTAAATCTAATCCAGTTATTCCCCACTTTAATATTCTATCCAAAGACAATAGCATCATCTCCCTAACAGAACACACCAAACTACTTGGTGTTGAGATTGATAACAATCTCATATTTGACACTCACATTTCTCTTACCATTAAAAAAGGTTCACAAAAAACTAGGTGCATTGTACAGAAACAAACAAGTCCTCACCAAGACAGCCAGAATTTCTGCTGCCAATTCCCACCTAATCTCTGCTTTACTCTATGCCTCTCCTATACTTACCTACCTTAGGCAAATAGACCTAAACAAGCTCAAGGCTTGCTACAATAATATTGCTAAGTTTGCCACTGGTGCATCTTATCGCAGCCACCACTGTATCTCACTTAGAGAATTTGACTGGCTTGAACTCCCTCAACTTCTTCCCGAATCAACTCTTTCTCCCCCACAAGTTAGTAAACCATCCTCTTAAAGTCCCATCCCTCCAAAACCTTCTCCAGCTTTACTGCTCCACTAGACCACTATGCTCAAGCAGCAAAAATCTACTTCTAGTGACCAAACCAAGAACTCACCAGAAGAAGCACTATTCTCCTGAGTCATATCCAGATTATGGAACAACCCCCCCCCCCATAACTACACCACCTTCTTGCAATTACTTCAAGACTGCACTAAAAACTCACTTAAAAGGTCTCTGGTTATGCCCATGCACCAATCCTGACTAGTAACCCTCCTTTTACCTCCCCTTCCTCTCCCCTCCCCTAGTGACCCTGCCTCACACTGTCTGATCATTGCATTCCTTCCTCTGCAGGCTCTGGCTCACCCTTTACCCTTCCCTTCCCTCCTCACTCAATCTGTCAGACCTATTATAACATGCTTAACTACCTCACTTTATCGCAACTCCAAATACATATCCAACTGACTTACACCTAGCTTTCTTTCACTACCACATATACTACTCACTCAGTCTCCTCTATTACTCCTCTATCTTCCTCTTCCATCCCATTAGCCCTTCTAGCTTGTTCCACCTTTGTGTGGTGCTTCTGCTTTATATCTGCTTGAGTTTAGTGCAATAGTTGTATATAAGATTTAGGTATATGAGTTTAGAACAGTATCAGTTTGGGCTTAGTACTATCTGTATACACATCCTACCTTTATTCCTCGCCTCTAGCTAGATATTAGTATATCTGTTCATTACTATGTTTCATATTGTATATATAGCTAATGTTTACTGCAGTATGTATTATTTGCTATTAGATGTATATTCAGTTGTTCTTCATGTACTCTGCTACTCATTTATTGTTCTGTGGAGCTTTTCTCTCCAGGCTTCCACTGAAAAAGGACCTGTGTTCAGTTGGAATTTCCAGGTAAACAAATGTAAATAAATAAATAAATAAATATTGTAAGACAACAGAATTAGTAGACAAGGTGGAAGGTGTTAAAGACCTAACTATCACCAGATGTACATGCTACCCCAGCAATCACAGGAAATATTTCCGAATAAAGTGTTGTTTTCTGAAAATATTGTTAGTGCAAGAAATGCATGTATCCTCCCCACTGTGACATCATATCATGCCCTGTAACTTTTGAGAATGGAGAATGATAGATTATGATTAAGAAGAATATGAAAATATGAAACTGCTTAGCAGGAATGAGCAATTTAAAGACTGGATAGACAACTAATGGAAGGAATAGGTGAGAGGTCTGCAGATCACCTGTAGATACATATTGGAGAACTGGAATGTCTGCAAAAGTGTTATGTTGTAGGATGTACATCAAAAGACAGGGGAAATAGAGAGCAAATAAAATATCTTTAGAGCCTTGGATGTTAAGATTACAAATCCTGGAAGGGAAAGACAGAGAGGAATTAGGACAACAACTGAAAAAGACTGAGACATAAATATTATAGCTCTTGGATAAATAAGATCAATTTTGGAAAGCTAGTTTATAGTTAGGATATTTGAAGAACACTACAGCATGCAGCAGAGGGCTGGCTTAAATTCTTAAGCAAATAACCCCAGAGAGTAGTGTTGAGGCTTAGATAGCTGAGTTTGGGAAAGATAGGCTTGATAGTGGCCAAACTGTTGGAAGCATGAAAACACTCTATAACAAATTATATAGTTTATAGGAACAGTTAAGGCAAGGGAAAGAATATTTTATGAAATATTGAATAGTCTCTTTTTGGAAAGCCTAATGCTGGATCAGTGGTTATAGGGTTTACTTTTCATTTCCCCATACATATGTTAGAATTAAAAGATGTTTATACTAGTCAACTACTAGAGAAGTTACCCAGATCAGATGGTGTCCCAATGGAGTTTTATGAGTTAAATAATTATTGGGTTCCAGATGCATTTTTATTTTTTTAATCAAGTCTTGTTTCACAGAATAATTCCTTATTTCTGGTATGAGGTTAGCTCAGTACAGTAAACTCTCAGTTAATTGGCACCCATGGGGATTGGTAGATGCCGGATAACTGAAGTTTCTGGTTGCTTGAGAAAAGGAAAGAGAAGCATAAAGTGTGCAAAAAATACAGAAACACAGAATGTTCTTTTCTCAAGGGAAAGATACACCCCGGGATTCATGAAGCTTGCGCCAGGCGCACGCATAGCGTAGGCGTTATAACGCCAAATATGGCCGCCGAGCGATTCAGGTACGATCCAATTCCACGTGCACTACCGGCGTACGCCAGATCTGCGCAGCCCCCGGCGTAGGTATGCAAATCACCCCATGTGCAGTGTTGCACCATGCAAATGAAGGCATATAGCGATTCATGAAGTGGTGCGGTAAGCGTAAGCCCACGGAAATGTAAACCAAAAAACACGGTTTACATTTTCCCAAACAGAACATCGGAGCTATGGAAGAAGGCCAGACCCAGGTATCACAACGTTAACATATGCCAATGGCGAAATACACAGCCAATGGCATAAGAAAAGATGCACAACACGTAAATAACAACATTTAATGTCATGTCCACAGTAACGCACAGCAGAACCGCAGGACATGTGTGCGGAAGCTGTAACATAAAGAAATAATATAAAAATGTCATAAAATCGCAACGTAATAGAAATCAGGTTTACAGCATAACACACAATGGTAGGCATGGAACACCACAACCAAGGTGCAAGGGTTGCTAAGGGCTTGCAATAGTGTTTGGCGCGGTAACTATGAATTAGTAGTCAATGCCATGCAAATGAGGCAGATAATACTGAATCGCAAATGTCCCGCCGGAGGAAGGTTGTACCATACGGCGCAGCGGTATAACACCGAGGAGTGGCTCAGAGGAGATACATGACATCAGCAGAGGGGTGTGCCACTGTAGCACTAAGCACATTGGAGCATTGCAAATCTGGCCTGCCCGTTGCTAAGCAAAGCTGCAGGATAGGGGTGGGGAGGAATTGTTTAGCTGAGAGCACACATGGTGGCCAAAAGCACGTGTATGAGAATGAAAACGTGCCTGAAACCCAGTAATCGGACGCACGCGCTGCAAACAATAGCAGAAACAGGAAGGTCAGGGGAAGAAAAGAAGGAAATGCGGAAGTAGGGTAATTGGAGTACTAATGAGCAATCAACACCAATCAACCCACGAAGGCCAATTGACGGCAGCTGACAAGTCCGCTTGCAGAAACCTGCAAAACAGGATAGGGGAGGCATGTGAATGCAAAGAAAGGAGGGGAGGTACTGGATTGCAAAGATAAAAGACCTGACACAGCAGAGCAAAGCAAACTGACAGCAGACCGGCAGTAGCACACATAACGTAAGATACGCCAGGTCCAGGAAAGTACAAATGAAAGTAGGCTGCAGGATGCACGCCAGAAAATGGTAGGTGCAACGCGCAGAAATGTAAAGGGAAGGTCAAGAGGTAACCCACGGCAGGCAAATGTAATTCAACACCAAAGGCACCACAATAGTAGTTCCAGCAGTAAAACACATAACCTGTAGCTATGAACGTACATACACACCCTATGACATCATCGGTGTTCACAGCACAATAGTATAAAGTGTGAAAGCACCCAACATACACCTGTGTATTCCCAAACACCACACCATAGGTGTAAACACACGGGGAACTTTTAAAATGTACATGTTGGGAGCTGCCATAGCTGTGATTCATCAGTATGTGTTAGAGACTGACGGTGTTGTGGAGGATGATGCCGACAACCACCGCAGGCCTCGGAGGAGAAGGAGAGTGTTCAGACCAAGGGTAACCTACCAGGGGCTACATGACCTGGAGATAGTAGAGCATTACAGGGTGGACAGGGACATCTTACAGCAAATAGTGGAGCTGTGCCGGCCACTCCTGAGAACCAGAAACAACAGAGGGAAACCCATACCAGTGGACACGAAGGTATGTGTAAGTCTGCGAATACTGGCCACAGGTACCTTTCAAAGGCCAACTGGAGATATAATGGGTATCTCACAGGCATCAGCATCCAGGGTACTACACCATTTTCTGGATGCCATGTTACCACATGCCAATGAGCAGATATACTTCCCCAGAACACAGGAGGAGTTGGCCAGCAATATGCGTCACTTCCACCATGTGGCACAATACCCGGCAGTACTGGGTGCGATAGACTGCACGCACATACAAATCAAGTCACCACCTGGTGAGCAGGGTATGCGCTACATAAACCGCAAGGGATTCCACTCCATCAACTGCCAGGTCATGTGCAATGCCCAGGGCATTATCATGGATGTGTGTGCTGGCAGCCCTGGAAGCTACCATGACTCCCATATCTGGCATGCCTCACAGCTTTATCAGGTATTTGTCAGGGGGGACATCCCACATGGCCATCTCGTGGGGGATGCTGGCTATGCACTGGAGCTGTGGATGATGACTCCCATCAGAAATGCACATGCACCCATGCAAGAACGCCATAATGAGGCACACGTACAAACCAGAATCATCATAGACCGTGTGTTCGGGATGCTGAAATCACGGTTCCGGTGCTAGGATACATCTGGTGGAGCCTTGCAGTACTCTCCAGGCACGTGTGCCCACATCGTCATAGTATGTGCCATGCTACATGATATGATCCTGCAGAAGCAGCTGCAGCAGGGACAAAATGGTGAAGGCCCTCATAGCCCACCGCAATTGCCAAGGCCATTACAGGCACAAAGGGATTCAGACCATGAACACACTGTGCCAGCCCCAGTAGGCAGATGGAGGCGTGCCCAATATGCCTATGCCTTGGCAAAGAGGGAACGTATAGCACATACTCTGACCGTGTAGGCCCCTATGGACTGACACCTCTCCACCTGCACACACAGTAAAATGGATGGCACACAAACATGACCACCTGTAAATTGTAATGTATAGGTGGCCCAATGTGTGACTCCTACATAGGCAGCCCTCAAACATTGTAAACACAACAGCCAGTGGAACACAGAATGCCAACACCTGAACAGTACATGAGTCTTACAGCATATGGTGGTGCTGTGTGCCTGTCACGTTCCCAGATATATATATATATATATATATATATATATATATATATATATATATATATATATATATATATATATATATATATATATATATATAGATATATATATATGTACACATATGCATATATGTAATACAGATAGAAAGGGCAATAGAGGGATATATGGTGATATAGATGGATTCAGTGATATCTGCAAATATAATAGATAGTTCAACGACATTCATAACATCTTGGAGGTACAAATAAATAGGATACCGCCAACCATGGAATGTGTAACATACCGACATGCGTAACCACGAGGCTGAAAGACCGATAGAACACAGTACCGGAACAGTACATCCGCGAGTAATAGTATGATGATATGAAGGGACGGTTATTCACTGCTGACGGTGTCGCGGTCCATGTAGGTACTGTGTTCAACTGTGTCTGTGAGTGCCGTAGTCTGTGTAAGTGTGCATTGAGGCTGCCGTGTGCGTTTCTGTGTGACTGTAATGTGTGTGTGTGTGTGTCCGCAACATGTGTATGTTGGTGCCAAGTCAGAGGCAGATCAGTATGGTAGGTGTGGGTATAGCTAGCCGTAGGCATACGGCTACTACCTGTACCACAGTAGGAGGGACATCCCCACCCTGGGCAGTTGTGTCCTGACATAAAACAGTACAAAGGGCAAATGTCCGAGATGGTAGGACATAAATATGTCCCATATATAATGTAACAGTCGTATTTAATAGTTATGCCTGTATGTAAGAAACTTAAATGTTACATGCAATATAATAAGTATCCAAAGTCACACAACAATAGGTATGTAGTGAGGATAAAAGTATGTGCTACCTGTGTACTGACCATGGCTATGTGTTGGCCTGTAAACACTGCTTTGTGTCCCGCAAGTGTCCAACAATGACCATATGATAAGGTGGCAACCCATGGAAAACAGGCTCTTTTAACAACACAACCACAATGACTGCAAATATCTGGAACAGAAATACAAGGGATAGCTGTCACCTACACATATCCCCTGATATATCGCTGCAATTACGGAGGTATACAAGTAGCAAGCTCACCTGCAGACAATATAGAAACCAATTAACAATGGCCCAACGTACAATCCCGTAACATAAGTCTACTAACTGTTAGCTCTCTAATTAGGGACGGAGCCCACACACATATATACGGATTATGTAGAAATGCAAGGCCCACAAACCGTATATGTTATGTACAACCACCGACATCCCCCCACACTAGAAACTAAAGTAATACAAACTGTAATAGCAGCACAAACATCCAGTCAGTCAATTACATCTGCAGAACCCTCAACATACCGTGTGAGGGACACAATTAAAGGCGATATGCAAAATTGTAGGCGTTGTATAATGGAACAAACAGCCATGTTACAGGTTTTGATTGCAATACTCCATTATCAGTCGTCGGGATGACAGGTACACCCACATGTTGAACCAAATACTCTACCTGTCACACACAATCCACGGGGGACATGAATCCAAACTATACTTGTCTCCATGCATAGCAGTTGCAGTTACACATAACAAAACACAATACAGACCGTCTCCCCAAAGGTAGGGCAAATAGGCAACGCCCAAGTGGAGAATCCAATTATACCCCATTGTCGCCACATAATTGGTGAATGGAGTAGCTGCACAGCTGATATGCAAGTAATTAGTCACACAGGAACACCAATTGGCGGAAGAATCCACATGTTTCAGGTATCGACGTATATAAGGATGACTTGCCAGACATTCAAACCGTATGCTCATACCGAATAACAGTTGAATCACTGTGAGAGAGATAGAAACGAAACGCCGTAATGACAACAAGGTATGTAGAACGCCCGATATGTAAGGTTATGTATAGCATGATCTGTATTAATTAGTTTTACTGTATGTATAGCCTGGTTTGCATTAATTAAACGTGTCCGCAATGCATAAAATGGGGAAAGGTATTTATGTAGTGATGTCTTGCTGAACATACTAACGGTTGTAGAATCTGTGTGTCCAGCAGTGGGACACAAGGTACACAGCACAGACACCACAAGGGATGCTACATGAGGCCATTAAACAGAACAATGCCATACAACCCGTCGTCAGTGGTAGGGTATGTCCAACAAGGACGTGCCATAGCAGGGGATAGTATATGTTGATATACTGTCACAGCACGCATGTGTATGGGCATATAACGTTAATGACATATGTAGGGTGGTCCCGCTAAGCAAGTATGCTTTGCATTATGGGATACTATGTGAAATATGTGTAATGTATAGTATTATAGGTAGATATGACAGATATTCTACACAGCATAACAGGCATATCATGCATACCACAGGTATCGTCCATTGGTATGTACAATAACAGGATACATATGGCCTGTAGGTATGGGACATAGTAATAGCATGATAGCTAATCTAAATGGAAGGGCTACCAAGTAACCATGCACAAAGGAGATGTAATAGCTGCACAGGTGCATAGTGGGGTACTATGCAGTCTGGCAAGTCCATGTGTAAGCACAACTACAGTGTTCACACTAGTGGCACCTCTCCAGGGTAGTGTTCTGTGAAGAGCAGAGCCAGGTGTCACCTGCAGCACTGCACAGTACAGCCACTGCAGTGATCCCACCTACATGTGTCACCCAACCACCAAGGGAGGTATCACATGAACAGTGCTACTGAGTGTCTCTGCGTGATGTACATAGGACTTATGTTCCACAGCATGGTGAGTGTCCGGTTTGGGAATGTAACCCAGAAGCACATCCCACTCATTGTGGCATGTGTGCACATATCCATGAGCATGTTGCTCACAGTGGCCTCTGCTTATGTTGCGTATGAGGAGTATATCCATCAATAATGTTGTGGACATGGGCCCTGTCTGATCAGCAGAGGTCACCCCTGAGTATGTAGTATGCAAATGTGTACAGATGTGGTGTCCATAGTGCAGCCGCATATTTAAACTGTCAGAGCTCAGTAAACGTCATGGCGTGTTAATGTTGTGGCATGTAAAGCTGTAGCTGTTGTGTAAGGTACACCCTAAATGGGGTGGTGTACCCTTGAATGTGTGTAGATGTCTTGAGTTCAGAGGTACAATGGGTGCCTATGTACCAGTTACACACCCAGTACAGATAGGTGTGGCCACGTAGGAGGATATCCACGCCACAGTGGCAATACGGTAACCACAGGAGTGGGTGCGACATATGTGTGTACTACAAACATGTACAATGTGATATGTATGTAGGGGACTACCATCCATGTGATAGTCAGTGGGTGAATGGTGTAATGCAAAGGTGATGTGCATGCACCTTGTGTCATGCAGCTTGATGCCATGATAGTCATATTATGTATCTGTCACAGCGACACCCGTATGGTTGGAGTCAGTATCAGCTGGTGGAGCAATCATGGTGCTTGGTATGTAGGGGTTCTAAAGCTAGGCAGGGAATGTCCCCTGTGCCAGCCTGTTCCACAGGGAAGCATATACTGAACATGAGGGGCCCTATGACTGAGGACCATGGTATGCCAAAGTACCTGACATGTAGTAGGTACTATGGTATGCTGGCCTCACTGTGTGTCCTGTCCATGAGCCACATAGCATAACATCCTGAGACACAGGGTAAGATGTGCAGGTGGATGTGTATGTTGTCAATACCAGAATGGGGAATGGTGCTGAAAGGCAATGAGAGGACAATGTAGGATGTGTGGACTCCCGTACCATCAGCAACTGCCCTGGTAACTGTATGAAAGGAGTCTACCACGTGTAAGGGCCATGCTCTGGCCTTAACAAGCCCAACCCGGGTGGCAGCAGAGGACGGGAGACCAACAATGTCTCTGAGAATGACGTCCTTGATGATGTGCCCCATAGCCATGCAGAGCAGTCCAGTCAGGTGTGTAGGACTATAGTCCCACTCGTGCAATGCGGTGCCACCTGTGTGTAGTGTGATAAATGCTGATGTGTGCCATTCAGGGTCTACAATGTCTGAAACAAGGCTATTACTGAATATGGTGGCCTAGTGGGGAGACATGTAATTCAGAGGTTGCTGGACATCACAGCCTGGGACGTTGGAAGGTGACATGGGGCCAGTGTCCCAGGACATATAGAGTGTAGATCAGTACTGTGTAGGTGTGACCACAGGGACACTACAATGTTCATGTATGGATTGTGGCCCTGTAGTGAGTGAGAGGGTGTACTGTCAGCATTGAATCCATCCTCCAGCATGTTGCCAATAATACCTGGGTCTGCAATGTTCCTGAGTGACTGTTGTATGTGACAGCAGATGTGGGTGTTGCCATTGAATACTGACATACCACCATAATGCCTGGTGGTACACCCCGGAATGTGTGGCAGTCATGTTTACGTAGCTAGTCTTGGAGTATGTGATGAGGGACCCTGTGGCCCCACCACGGCTCACCAGTGAGCCACCCCACACATGGGAATGTACACCACTGTGCAACAGCCTACACCTGTTGTTGTACATCATATGTCCATGGAACATGACCACCAGAGTGGTGTCTGTTATCTGGTGTGTACCGTCATGGCTCTGTGTGGAATAGCATGATCCATGCAGTTGTGTACATGCTAATTAAGTGCACTGGGGTATGTGTCAGCATTTGTATGTGCATTGTCCATCTGCACGGGTGTCATGATGTTAACAACCGCTGTCAGCAGACGTCTGTAGTAGGTGTTGTAGTACACATGTACTGTGTATGCTGTGATGGGTGTGTTGCCAGGATGTGGCTAACAAGGTAGATTAGCATATGTTCAGAATCCACCAATGAGGGGATAACCCCAGGTGTGTAACACTAGTAACATGGTGGTAGTGTTCATGCCAAGGGTAATGTAGGTCTTGGAGGTGGTGTGTATGTGTTGATCCAGCAGAGCGGAGGGTATGACTCATGGATGTGTCGGTACATGAGTGGCTATCCCAGTGAAGTGTGGGGTAGTGTCAGTCACACATCAGTAGTAGCTGAGGCCCACTGTCCACTATACCACCATAGAAGGTATGTTACCCGTGGGGTATGATGTTGACTCTGTCGCTTGTTACAATGTGTATAGCGGTCCCAGACACAGTTAGTTGCACGTGGAGCACCTCTGATGCATTGTGCTAAGCAACTTGCCAGGATGTGTGCAAAACATAGTGGGATATGGGAACCCCTCAGCTGTGGGTGTGCCGGTCCAGGTATGTGCCTGAAAGGTATGGTCCGTCTATAACCTGTCATTGCAGGTGTGCTCTGCAGAGCCTAGAGGCAGGTCCCAGTCACTGCAGAGATGTTGGAGTGGTGCATTATAAGGTGTGCCTTGCCTGCGTGCGTCACAGGGGAAGATGCAAGCAATGTGTCACATGACCCCCATGTCGCGCATGCCAGTTACCGCCCTGCCGGTGACAGTTATTGGAAACTATGCAGGACAGGCAGTATAGAAGCAGCAAGAGCCTTACATGTAAGCTGTACTCCCAGGGCCGACAGGTGCAAATCATCTGTGCCACAGCATTGTGTTTGACCAGGACAGTCATAGCGGACAGATACCACATGCCTGTGGAATGACAATAGGAGCATAGGCAACTGTTGAAGTGACACATTCGGTGATTGTACAGTGGTATTGTGTCCGGACGACTGCAAAATGCTCCCCAGGGCTAGGCCCACACCCTCAGGGCTATAAGACTGGTGAGCTATTGCATGTCCCTGCACACGTAGTCTGTGAAGTGGCATCACAGGGCAGTCACACTAACATGGCGAATGACAGACATATTGTACCTGGTGAGGTGTGGCATGGGTGCATAGGTTATGTTGCAGAAGCAGTTACCCGACAGCAAGATGTAAGTGACTAACGCCTTGTGTAGCCTGCTGTGTGGAACTGCAGTCTGACACCCTACAGAGTCAGCTATGACTGGTGTGTTGTGAATGTTGTAACACACTATTGGCTGTATGTGGTGGGCACACATGAGTCTGTGGGATATAAGCTGGTGATGTTGTCTTCCATGATGGGGGCTACCTCTGGTGCCTACAGTGAGTATGGAGACGTACTGCACAGGTTGTCCTCGTAGGTGTGGCCAGTGGTGTAGATCATGTGAGACTATGTGATGGGTGGGGTGTGTTGCGAATGTTACACATCCCCAAATGACTGTCAGGTGCAGTCAGGGTTGGCGACAGCAATACCCCCAGCCATAGCTGTCAGCCTCCTGTCGCCAAAATGAGGAACATTAGCCCTCATACCGTGTGACAAATGGGCGAAACGTGGAACACTTACAACTGGCTTACTAACAGCGTCAACTAGGAAGGGCATATGATGGCTAAAATAGGCTGGTCTTATGTATAAAACAGATATTCCAATGAATTAATATGATTCTCATCTATTTAGCCACGGCTAGCAGGTAAACTATGTACAACAATGAATGTGTGACAGACCCTTCCAATGTGGAACCTTGAGAAACATGCACCTTTTAGAACCCCAAATGAGGTACGTTCCCCATAATGAGGTACACCTGAGAGCTATGGGCCCAGCATGGCTGCAGACGTGCATCCCCCACAGGCTGTAGTGCCATATGTTGGGAGGTGAGCATTGAATGTGTACATGAGACAATTGCTCTATTGCCACATGTACAACATATCCCTCATATAGACAGGCAGTAGCACTGGTACGTGACAGTTGGACATGCCTGTATATACAACCATGTCCCACAGGATATGTGCGATACGTGTGTACAACAGCTGTCATACCTTAAGCAAGCTGGGAAGTGTAGGACAGCCAGTGTACCTGTGGGAAATGGTGTGGAATGGGCGCTATAGTAATCAGTAGCTCATGACATGCTCACATGTTCTGAACAAGTGCCTATCATGACCATACAATACAGATAGGGTGTTGGATAATATCAACCCACAAGTGGTGATGACAGTCATTTAGGGTGGCACCGCACTATAACCCTGCTGAGTATGGTGTGCATGTCCATGAACCATTAGCACTGTAGATGTTAGCAGTACAGATGTACAAGATCGCACGAATATTTGATTACAAATACCTTTGCATGTCACAGGAGTGTTCCACCAGTGGCCTGTTGACAGACTCACAACTACAAAAGGTGCAAGAGTGACATGTGCACAGCACATCAGTGCCAGATACAGTAGAACAGGGTTAATATGTTGTACCCCACCCTCATTGTAGCCCATACCACACAGACAAATGTTAGGCATCTGTGTATGTAAGGCTGTGAATGGCCATGACCTATCAGTTTAGCTGTGTCAGTGTTGTGAACAACATACAGAATGGGCTGTGTGTGTGTGAGGTGTGTGACATATGTGCACAGTCTGATGGATGATACCAGCAGTGTCACCACTAGGTGAACATCCCTGTACCCATAAACTACTACCTAGGCTGTGGTCAACATTATGGACACTGTGTAAGGGATGGTGCTGTGCAGTGCACCCCCTGGCATGGTGTCGTCTCCAGGCCCCTTAGGTAGTCATCTGAGGTACCCATGTCATGTCAGGGTGCCATCCATGAGCACAGAGATCACTGGCCAGGCATAAACAGCACTGTGGTGACAAATATTGGATCACATACCACCTGTAAGGGGTAATGGCTATGCATGGATGTGCGATACCAGCCTTCACAATCCACACCTCCACTATGCAGCATGCTGTCTACCTTGCAGAAGGACATTTGCTACACCATGATGATGGACATGCTACATGTCCATATCCTGATCTATATGACATATGTCATGGACAGCCACCATCCTAATACTAGGATCGCCACAGGCTGGACAGATCCCTGTGCCATATATGTGACATACTCCCACCATACCATGCAACCCTGTCCATCAAAGCTGCAGATGTCATCCCAGTCATACATGGTGTGATGGCCACATGGTAGATGTACTATCAACTGACTGGATCAGTAATGTGGCACTGATGCAGCTTGCGGTGGCACAATGGCTGTCTGTAACAGCGTGGAAACCATGCCCGCACATGCTATGGTTGATGACTATCCCTGCGAATGTCGTCTGACTATCCATTGTCCCATGTCTATCACATGTGTAATACAGGTGTTCCATGTCAGGATGTTGAACAGTTGTACAGTGCTGTGTAGATGTATATGGCAAAACACATGCATGTACAGATGTCCATGCGTATGTGTGCATTGTCACTGCTCAAGTCCATTCCGGCTGTGTCTGTGTTGATATGTAACATATACACAGCATCCAGGTCAACAGTAGTACCGTGGACACATCGAGGCATGTGCAGATAGGTAAGAACACAAGTGCAGGCAAATAGACATGCCCACAGCAAGACAGCATTTACATGGAGTATGAACACTGTAATGAGGTGACACACATATATGGTGATGATATCCAATACATAATGGGTGTGACATGTGTGACACAAACACATCAGTCATGTCAGTGTCATGATGCTTTGCAAAGATAACTGTGCAGATGCAGTAGATGTCATAGAAATGTATGTGCAGCAGTATCTCTGTACATCTCTGAAACTGTGACCTGTCACCATCATTATGTTTTACAGATAATGCCCCATACACGCCTCCCAGCATACACCCGCCAGGAGGATGATGTCCTCATCCCACAGCTCCATGACAACTATGACTTGTTGTTCAGCCATGTGCGACACCATGCCCAGCAGCAGGATGACCTGTGGCAGGATCTACGCAGGAGGGTGAACAATGTGGGTGGCCATAACCACACCTACCAGCAGGTGCGCAGGCACTGCACGGACCTGATACGACATGCAAAACAGCATGCCACTGCAATCACCAGGGAACAAGGTGGAACAGGTGGTGGGCCACCAACCCAGCCCCCACTCACACACACCGAGGAGCTACTGGCCAGTCTGGAGACACCCAGGGAACAGCATCCAGAAACACTAGCTGCCATCGTGGAGGTGGGTGTCTCCCAACCAATGAGCCTGGAGTTGCCTGGTAAGTCAGTAATGCACATATGGCTATCATATCCCATGTAGTTGCATAGTTGCATGTGTCACTGTACATTATGTAAAGTAACAACATATGCCAGGTATGTGGACACACATGCTGCATACTACAGTATGCTATGTTGTGTATGCACACATGTGCATACTATATGCTATACAGGTGAATGTGTGCACATGCACAGTGCAACCTGTGGCTGTCATACAGTCATGGACAATGTTCATACTGATGTGTTACCCCTATACAGGTACCTCTGGCATGCCGCACAGACATGGGTCTGTTGCAGGTGAGACTGTCATCAGTATCAGGCATGTTACAGTGTAGATCTATCTGCCATGTGGCCAGTTAACACTTGCACACCTGATGTTTGTTCCAGTCACGATATGCAGGTCACACCACCATGCATTCACACACGCCACCCATGTGTAATATATACAAACGTAATGATACACAGACTTGAAACCACAGTACTTGTCATTGTGGCATGTGTGGTCAGCTGTGCATACAATGGTGGAGGTGTTCTACAATGGAGGCATATGTAGTATGCATTGGAACAACATGTGTGGTATGCACACAGTACCACACAGTGAGCTGTGATATGGGCAGCCCACAAGTGTCACCATTGTGTCATATGCCCCTGCATTGGGTGCACACATTGTGATGTGCCACCTGACATGTCCCAGACATGTAGTGTTCTGTCTGCAATATTGTCACACTATCGCATGACCTATACCCCACATACCAAACATACAACCCGTTGTCTGCATAACCCTGTGGATTGTGACATATCTGACATGTATGGGTGTATGTCATATGGGACCACACAGACATATGAGAAGATGCCCATCACACACAATTGGCCAACACATGTGCACACATGGCCATGGGGGATGGCCAGAGACATGTAGCCACACAGTACTTGGGATGTGTATACACCCTGTTGCACATTGTCCACACATGGTCCAATTATAGCCTTAGTTGACCGATTATACAGTTGATGTGGTACACTGGACAACCTAAAAGCATGTGCACAGCTACTGGAGGTGTCACCGAAGTCTACCATATACGATCTGTCGAACATCACGACTGTGTTGCACTTATGGCTATGCAATGTGTACATTGCAGTTATGGCTATGCAATGTGTACATATTATGCATTCTACAGCAACATACATGCCTCATGTTGCCATGCAGTGGCACAGTGTCTGTACTTCACACTGTATAGCAATGTAGACGGCTCACACTACCCTCCCATGCTCATGCACATTTGCTAAACATGCATTCTATCTGTAGGGCATACACACAACACTGCAATGTGAAGCCCATTATGATGCTGCACATGTGTACTGTTATCTTGTTTTGGGCCACATGGTGTATCACGGGGATGCATGCATACTACCATGATTGTGTGAACTGCATGGCTAGTGATATGACACCTGCTTTCTGTAGTGTGCACCCCAGGGAGGTATGCTTACTAACACTATTAATGTCTGAGTTGCATGCCCTCTGCTGTATCACAGGCATGCTGCATGCCATCTGACAAATCACATGCATGGTGTGTGTGTGTGTGTGTGTGTGTGTGTGTGTGTGTGTGTGTGTGTGTGTGTGTGTGTGTGTCTGTGTGTGTGTGTGTGTGTGTGTGTCTGTGTGTGTGTGTGTGTGTGTGTGTGTGTGTCTGTGTGTGTGTGTGTGTGTGTGTGTGTGTGTGTATGTCTGTGTGTGTGTGTGTGTGTGTCTGTGTGTGTGTGTGTGTGTGTGTGTGTGTGTGTGTGTGTGTGTGTGTGTGTGTGTGTGTGTGTGTGTGTGTGTGTGTCTGTCTGTGTCTATTGTACTTTACAGTATTTCTTTGCATTCACAGGTGATGTAGGTGCGTTACCCTCCTGCGGTCCATCTGATGTTAGTGTCCACACAGATACTAGCGGTGATGAACATATGGATGAGGTACAGACAGGGTTGTCAGGGGCTGAATCTGTGCCAATGGTTACCATCCCAGCTATGTCCCCCTCTTTCCCGCACACAGTTCTGCTGCCAACACATACCGCATCACTGGTGGCCATAGAGGAAGGACAGTCAGCGTCTGTTGGCGTGGAACAGGAACGTGTGGTGGCTACAGAAGGTGTGTCTACACACCATGGTTTCAGTGTAATGACTGCAGATGTGCCACACAGGCATGTGGCCGGTGCTGCTCATAGGAGGACCTCTGGCAGACATGCACCTGCAGGACAGAGTGCAGCAGCTGGTATCACCAAACGCATGTTCCAGACTGTAATGGCGGCACAGGCACGTGCTGAATGGCAGAACAGAGAAGGGCAGAGGCTGCAGAGGGCTGCTATCCATACCCTAAATGACAAGATCCAGGCATTGGCAAATGCTCAACAGCAGATTGCTAATGTTCTGGATAGGCGACTAGGTGAAATGGTCGGAATCCTTGACCGAGGCATGGCAATCTGCGAGCGGGAGCTGTCTGTGCTGGAACACCTGATAGGAGTGAGGCGTAGGCCACGTGGACATAGGCCAGCAACACCATCTAGTGTAGGTCGACGTGAGCGTGCCACCTCACATGCCCGCTCCAATAGTGCTGGTAGCAGTAGCAGTGCAACTGGTGCTGCGCTGTCAACACCAGGACACAGCAGGCCACGTGGACGTGGCCCTGGACAGTCTCAGCGGGGACACGGTTCCAGCGGACATGTGTTGTCGGACAGTAGCCACTCTGTACCTCCACCTGGTAGTGCCCGTGCAACCCCAGGCAGGCACAGGTCACGTGGCCATGGACGGACACAGTGAGCTGTACAACCTGCACTGTACGATCTGGGGCTGTCAATTATACCCCGTGTAGGCATCACAAATGGCAGAACTGTGTACACACATACATGCACACAGCAAACACAACTGTAGGGCTCCACAACATCCACATGCATTCTGCACAGACATGTCCAGTCAACTCACCGGCCCTTACACACACACACATGATGTTATCCATTGGTGCAGTCTATGCCCCTGGCAAACATATCACCCTGTGCATATGATGAAGCCTGTGCCGCATCCCTGCCATCCACACCATCAGTGCAGGGTTATGCACAAATATTCTGATGCACAGGGTGAACAGCATAGTGAGAGGTGTATGTAATACCTGTGTATGCATAGTGAGGGATGTGTATGTTGCAGTGGTTGTGTGTGAATACTGAGTTGTGTATGTGACACAGGTTGTGTACTGTCGACATGCACCAGTCATACCATGTAGTGCAGGTGCAGCATGCATTGTGATGTGTTCACTGCATGTGTCTCGGTTACATCTGTAGCACCATGTTGGTTGTGATACCCTGGTTCCCTCCTATGGTGTACTTGCATGTGCCTACAGGTATCAGTGTTTGCAGTCCCCCATGTGTAACTGTGGTGTACACACAGGCATGTCTGGCAATATCAGCATGCTACATGGACCCTCATCCTGACTGTTGGACACCAACATGACACAGATGTCTGCACATATACTGCACCTGACACATGTGGTCGGTGCCACAGGCTACACTGGACAGAGATGTGACATACATAGCAGGACACATTACAGGTATGGTAACATGGTGCAGGGGTTGTACATAGCGGCCTGGCCAATGATGATGTGAGGTGTCACTTGGTAGCTGGAGGCCACACTGTGCAGCAGTAGGACCCTGTAACAGTACGTGAACATGGCCGCATTCACGGGGTGTACACCACTATAACGCACACCCCATAGTGTGCAGCTGGGCACCCTTGCCTGTGTGGTCATCACCCTCACAGTACTATGCATCCACACGATGTGTCACAGGGAAGGGACATGCACAGGTAGCCAGTATGGCTGGGACCTATGGCATCAACAGGGTTGTGCAATGCATCACCATTACGGGTTAGTCAACACGTGGGGCCAGTGATAATTTCCCACCGTATATTAGCATACACACTCACACCAAGCACCAGACATACATACAGACACACACACTGTGGTGACCACACATGTGTATACGGACAGCCGACATGTGTGAATCACCTCACCGGCGAACGTCATGCTTCCCACACTGATGTATGTACAGATCTCTACAATGGTGTACAGGGATGTGTAGCAACTGGGACATATTCCCCGCAATATGTGGCATCCCTGGTCACACATTCGGACACACATGGCAGTGCTGGGAATGATACACCTGCCATATGATGACACGTTTGATGGACATGCAGCGGTATTGATTGCATTATGTGTACCAACGCTATATCTGGCAAATGTGCTGCTATATGCACACGGGAGGTTGTAGGTGTTACAGGTGCCGTATGACATATAGTTGTTAACACCTGACCGCTGTGTATGCATTATGTCAGCACCGTCACGTAACAGCGACATAGCATACAGTTAGCACATGGCATGATAGGATGGTGTGTGACACAACTGTGAGCCACCCCCTGCACACATATATCTAGACAGGTGGTTGACCACGTTATGTACACACATCCCTCCATACGTGCTGTTTGTATGTCACCGTATACAGATGTCAATGATGGGTCTGCATTGCGTCTGCATGTCATAGGTAGGTGCAACTATGTTACGGACATCAGCCACTGCACATGCATGTTTGCTGTATGCACAGTACAGATGTCACATGTGTCTCCTGTTGCCATGTTTGTATGCATTGCTATTGTTGGACATGTGTGTTGACATACATAACACATGGACTGCGGTATGATATCACGGGTGTCACAGGCGACCAGTACAAGGGTATGTGTCCCGTTCAACAGACATGGGCCCACCTTCAATTCTCGTGTGTAGCATTGATTAGGCCAGTGTTATGCATGAGGTACATCAAAGGCCATGTATGTATATGTTGTGTGTGCAGTCCATGCACACATCCACACAATCACATGTATGACATAC
>NC_056741.1:1834298811-1834341386 GCF_019279795.1 Protopterus annectens
CTATAAGGCTACACAGAGTCAGTTATCCACATTTACTACACATACTTTACTAACAGTAACACATAGGTATTACACCCAATATGTATAATGGGTAACAATGTGTACATATAGTTTTGTGCTATGTCATTTGTCATTTATTTGCATTTACAATGGTATTGTGAAGTACATCACTGTATCACATATGCAATGAGAGTTCTGCATGCATATCCTCCAAGGTGGTTGTACAGCTATGATGAATGTCCATTATTGACATACTTTGCTGTGTTTGAACTGTTCTGCAGTATTACACATACATGAACAGTCACTCACACTATGTGTATAAACTGTCGTGTGTGTGTGTGTCACAGATGACCTAGGCCACAGACAGTTCTGATACATGTAGTTGACAAGTGCGGTAATGCTCCACCAGATGTGTCCAGGCACCAGAAATGTGACTTGGCGACACATACACATGCTAGAGTAAGGTTTCTGTATGTGCGTGTGCCTCATTATGGCATTCCTGTTCATGTGTTTGTGCATTTCTGATGTGTGTCATCAGCCACAGTTGAACTGCACATCCGGCATCCCCCACTAGGTGACCATGAGGGTTGTCCCCATTGCCAAATGTTTTGTACAGCTGCATCAGATGCCACATATTGGACGCATTGCAGCTTCCAGGGCATCCAGCACACACATTCATTATTACGGGCTGGCCATCACACACAAACCGCCACTTCATGGAGGGGAAGCCCTTGTGGATAATGTAGGCCCTGCCACACTCACTGGCTGGTGCTTTGATGCATATGTGCGTGCAGTGTATTGCACACAGTACTTAGGGTATTCCACTATTGTGTGGAAACGACACATATTGCTGCCCAATACCTTATGGGAGATGGGGATATATACATCATCACTGACATGTGCTGACATGGCATTCATGACCTGGTGCAGTACCCTGGATGCTGATGTTTGTAAAATCCACGTCATATCACCAGTTGATCTCTGGAAGGTACCTGTTGCTGGTATCCTTAGGGCAACACATACCTTGGTTTCCACTGGGATAGGTTTCCCTCTGTTGGGTCTGTGTGTGAGACATGGCCTGCACAGATCCACAATCTTCTGCAGGAGGTCTCTATCCACTCTATAGCACTCTACTATCTCCAGCTCATGTAGCCCCTGGTAGTTTACCCTGTGCCTGCACACTCCTCTCCGTCTACTCACTGTGTGATGCTGAGTGGCATTCACATTGGCACAACCCTCCACATGTTGCATATGTTGACGTATAATAGCAATGGCAGTCCCTAACATTATCTTGTCTCAGTTAAGCTTTTACAGTTTGCACTTCTCTTACTATACGACAGTGTTGCAGTGTGTCTGAGAATAACATGGTGGACTACTGTTTGTAGAGTTGTACATGCTGTGCTGTGCTGGCCTACTGTACTGGCTGTGTAATATACTCAGTCTGATTGTTTCCACCTGCTAGCTGTGGTAGTTCTCCTTGGTTAACTTACTGCTATTTGTTTACCTTCCTTTCCACTGTTTGTGTCCACGGTGAGCGGCGCTGCGCATAGGAGCACAGTGAAGTGCATATCCACTTCCACATGCACACACAGGCTTATACATGCATACAAACACTTACACTGGCTTACACAACATTACACGGGCTTCAACAATCTTATAGTAGCTTACTCGTTCTTCAAGTCGTGCACACAGGCTGACACACATGCACACATGCTTACTCGGGCTTACAGGCTTGCATGGGCGCAAACACACTTCACCAGGTTTGCAAGGAACTTCAGTGATATCCATGGCATACACCGTCAGTTTACTGACTTTACCTAGGATAAATCATAACACGCCTCTTCCACTGATGAGTCACTGACAACAGACATGTGACACACTGCTCCAATAAGATTACAGTGTTTTATACATACACACTCATGATGTCACCTATCTTCTACGCTGATAGTCTCCTTCACCTACTCTTGCACTGTAGGGGCTTGGCCCATATGGCATGACAAATTGTGCTTTACTATCCTCAGCCTCAGTTGCATAGGATTGCCTACTAATGCTTGGTTACATCTCTGAGTGTGCGCTTCCACACATAGCAACCACTACTCAGTAGCCATGTTGTCTTCAGCTTGCCATTCCCCTGCATGATGCAATAACTTTTAACTGACATTACAATTTGTATGTATATTTTACATATTTGTCTTGTTTTGTATGCACAGCGCGTACTCGGAGATCGGGGGAGGACAACTAGAGTTTTATTAATTTCCAATGGGAATACATGCCACTGGCGTTATATTTGGCCATTGGCATGCTATTTCAACTAAACCATCCTTTATTTGCAGATGACATTGCTCCGTTTAGCTACTTGCAGAACGTTACTCGGTTAACATCCGTGTACATTTCTGCACATACCTCTACTCTTGCACGGACAGCTTACTGTTTCATGTATCGCATATTTTACATCATTTGCATAGCTTTCACCTACAAATGGGGTAATTTGCATATCCTAACATTGTCCGTAACGTTGCTTGAGGGGCTGTGTTACACGCCCCTACAGGATATTGCTGAATAGCTCGGCGGACATCTTGCCTTGCTCTACTCTTACTCTACTCGTACACTGACCAAAGCTTCCTGAATCCTGGCCTAAGCTTTGATGTGTGCTAATATGTCTATTTGTGGGGTAAGCATGGCTGTAGGTATGTTTTGACCTGCTACGTCTGTCATTTATACAGAGCACCTCCCACTTTCATCATTTGTAGAGGTGACAGCCCTATAGGGACTATATGTACAGCTGTGACATTTGACAAGTCCACACATACCTGCGGTCAATACTAAACTGACTACTTCAGCACTTTTCATACCTTCAGATTTGTCTTGTGGTGGTATAGTCGATGATACTGTTTCCTATAACATGTATCTGTTTCTGATACAAGATATGTCATTTTATTACACCACTACACACAATATATGGAGAAATCACAGGCCAGATGCCATTACATTCCTTTTGTGGGACACACCCGCCCAGAGTGTTGTGTTCCTCACAAACGCCAACAGGTGTTGATCAAAACATATTCTGCTATCATCTACCTTATGTGTTCGCCAGTATTTGCACTTTCCATCAGTGGCAGAACTCACATGCATGTGTGGGAGACTGAACACTGTCTCGGGGACACTGCATAGCACCCTGAGGGACACATTTATGTTGTTTCTATTAACCTTCCACATTGACTATCACAGGGCATTAGTATTCATCCAGATTTGTCGAGGTACATGCTTTTGACTTATACATGTTTTGTCATTTGTCATCACGTCTTTCTTCACACCTGTCCACCTAAACACTAGTTCTGTACATTTATTTAGGTCAGGGTTACCTTCATACCTCTCAACTGTACAAATTTTGGGTAAATGTCCCTAACTGAGATGTCTGATTTTGTTACTTTTTTAATAATATTGTGCAATGCCTTTCTGGTAATTTAGTGGGAAGTCATTTGGGACTGTGAGGTTAGACAATAATGACAGACATTTGTTATTTACAATTAATAACCCTCAAAACATTCATACTATTGACTGATCCATTATTCTATCCACGTTCTGACTTTGTAAGAGGAATATTTGAGATATTCCCTATTTGTACTTATTTTAAAATGCCTTTGTCCAGATGTCTTATTCTGATTGAGAGGTATGGTTACCATCTTATTAAATGCGCATGTACGTCCATGATAATCGCTTACACAACACTAATATAACTCCCTACATCTTCCCCCAATAGTTTACACGATATCCGGTAGATGGGTTCTTCATTTTAGGAAGTTAGAGGCGTCTGCTATACCCACATAAGTATATTAATCACTCCCATGGGGCAGACCTCATAAATCTGTGCCAACCAACACCTAAGCACCTAGGCCCATTATTGCATACCCATGATTCCCAGACCTGACACCCCTCCACAGTAGTCATAACACATATTTAATGTGAGTGATAATAGATTATGACGACACTTCTAAGCACTATCCACTCTCCGCATGTCGGTACATATGTCTTACATTCTGTCAACCCATGTGTTATTACACTTGCACAAGCTACTGTTGCATGTACAGCTATATTGTATTTGCGGATGACACTTCTTTGCGGCAATCATTACAGGACTGTGCATTTATAAATTCACTAATTTTGGAGTCCTGCAAAGGACACCTATATCCATGTTTAAAGAGTAGAACTTACAGATCTGGCACACTAATACTTTCCGGCCAGTAGTTTTGGAAGCAGCAGTGTATTTACCTTAATTGCATGTCTGTTATGTGTATCCATACTAGCTATGGTGTAACCTATTTATGTGCATGTGTTATATCTACGAGGGCATTTGTTTATATGTTTGTTAGGTATATATCAATTGATGTTGTATGTGTTTGAGTGTATGTATGTATATATATATATATATATATATATATATATATATATATATATATATATATATATATATATATATATATATATATATTTGTATATGTATGTATATATATATATATATATATATATATATATCTGTACATTCTTTATTTCATATATTTATTTAGTTTAAGTCTGTGGACATATATATCTATACACAAATGTATATATCCATATATAGACATTACGTGTAGAAACCAGCATTCATTTGCTATGCTGTGAGCGGATTACACACGCACAGGTGCACTTGCATTTCCTTATTGTGGGTTACGCGCAGGCGCACATGCATATCCTTATTGTGGGTTACATATGTTTACTAAGTCTTTGTGCTTACGTGGGCTTTATTACTTGTGACAGTACCAGTAAAATATCTCTAATCCGGTTAACGGACATATGCGACACACACGTTCACCTTTACATATTTAAATGTCTGTACAGCACAGACGCATTCATTACACTTTAACATTATATGTGCTGTAGTCGTAGTTGAACCGGGGCTGCATTCACGTTGGCCGGATGCTGTAACCACTATACGTTTGGTGTTCTGACTCATTTATATGCATACCCATAGTACATAGCTACATTAGCATATGCCTCACCGCTTCACTTACATCACAGGCATCCATTCCTCTGCATGTTACACATTCCCTATTCCCTACTGCTCTGGACCCAAGCTGCATATTTAATCACTGCAGGGATATTCAGAACCCAAAGGCTTATAGTCCTGACACATACATGTCTTTAATTGTCAGGGTGTTCATGTGGTGATCTGGGTTTTGGCTTGTCTGCCTGGTGAACGGAACTGCCCTAATCATGTTCAAATGTCAAACAAAGCACATGGACAGGGTTTGTCCATTTTAAACATTTTATCTGTGTTTACAGACACAGGTGTTTGGGCACCTGTCAGCAGCTTATGATGTTGGCAATACATAATATGGGTGGGGGTGGTTACAATACATAATCCACGGTGAGTGGTGTTCCCATTCACATTTGACTATTTCCTGTATTCATTCTTACGAGGGTTATTATTTTGCACATGACTTAACTATGAATTAACTACAGGTATGCAGTAGTACACTCAACATATGTGATGCTTTGTTACAGTATAAATGTACGGACCTCTGTAATACTGGGGACTACCCCACATCCTTCACAACATTTCATGCTTATGTACATACTATTATTCAGTGAACTTTCAAAGTTTGTGAGAGCAGTAATTACATCTGTCCCTATTTGTCCACCCATCCTTTTAGGCTTTGTCCAGGTTTTGTTGCTGTAATAGGTTGGGAGGTGGTGTCGGTATGTGATTGAGTTGAATATATACTGTTGATAATTCAGTGGGGAGTAGGGTTACCACTTGTTCCTCTTTGCGAGGGGAGGTCCCACTTTGGACAGTTGTGTCCTGTGATGACACCTAAGACATGGCAACTGTCCTGTGATTTTTATGACAATAATATATTTCTTATTTTCTTTACTAGTTGCATGATACAGGTATTTTGTATCTGGTACACATAACTATTATTTGGGATAGCATAAGCTATTCAAATGCTATGGAATAAGCTTTTATCTTGGCATACACATGTAATTCTGTCCTTTGCACTGGCCAGGGGTATGTTTTATCCTGCAGATTCTCACATTTCTACAAGGGATGTCCCACCTTGGCCATCTGAACAGGTGGCAACCCTAGTGGGGTGACCTGCATGGTGGACAGCTGTTCCATCCTGCGTAGTATGTTTTGCATGTCTGCATGGAAAATGAACAGTACCATGACTACACATACATATTTTGTCCAGATGTGTACAGTAATGGACACCGTGGCGTGTAAACAACTCTGAGGTTTCAACAGGTTACTTATCCCACGTGGGATGTACACACATTTTGCCGGAACATTAACGCG
Source organism: Protopterus annectens (assembly GCF_019279795.1). NCBI lineage: Eukaryota > Metazoa > Chordata > Ceratodontiformes > Protopteridae > Protopterus > Protopterus annectens. Next base: position 1,834,305,146 of record NC_056741.1, read on the forward strand.
CGGGCATTTGGATTTATGTACCTGTGATGGGATGTTTACAAACGTGGGATACATATTTGCAATCCTGACACTGTCTAGGACGATACTTCCTACTACATATGGGGAATACTCGCTATGTGTAGGTGTACGGATGCGCAAGGCTGGTAGCTGGATTTGGTGGACATTCGGACATGGGTGCGGGTTATGTGCTATACAAGGGTTGTTGCATATTGCATTTGCATGCATGGGTTCTGCTTTTGGATATCCCGGTTCCGCATATGGCATCCTATGTGTATGTGACGGTTACGTTCATGTGTATAGCACATTTTAATATACATATGTTTGTGTGTGTTTGGTATACAATTTGGACTGTCAGGTTTCTTTACGGTTGTTATATAGCCACAACTGCCCAGCTGTGTACTATCACTACCACTGTGGGACTGCTGGTGACCATGCCCATGGGGCTAGACGTGTGTATTGGCGGTGCGCTGACATGATGCGCTTCACTTCCACTGGGTATAACTTCTGACAGTGCAGTACATTACGGACACACGATTTTAAATATCATTTGTTCCATGGACGGACACTCATATTGTGTTACGTGCATTTCTGTTTGGTTCTCCATTTTGTGTGGCCAGGAACTGTCTTGCATGCTTTGCATATGTTTCATTATCCATGGACACTGATAGGTGTGATTACTATTGCAGACAGGCTATGATATTCAGCAGTTTAGGTTGCTCATCGCCAGCCGACATTGACACGCCTCCGGGTGCAGCTTAGTAATGCCCCATGCACTTGCGCACGTGTCCTATGCACGTGGATGTGGTAGCGGTGCACCTTCATTAATATGCATATGGCGCTACTACACCATTTATATGCCGCACGGCCGGCGCAGGCCTTACACCGGCCTTGCGCTGAGCTTCATGAATCCGGGGGACAGTCTTACCAGCTACTGAATGTTCCTTAATGGAATTTTAAATAAAGCACATACGAGACAAAGCCTGAGACCAAGGTTAGGGGGAGATAATGCAGTTTATAAACGAAAATTACTGGAATAAAGCAATATAATATGTTGTGTTCAGGATAGCAGTTCAATTAAGGTTAGTTAGTTCATTTGACCTGATGTTACGGATATTGTAAACATCTAATAAAGCCTTGTTAAATGAACTACAGTGTTTGGAAAATTCATTCTGAAAAGTACACAAGACTTGGCCCATAAAGGAGAGACTGGCACCTGTTCAGCACAAGTTTGGATAATTAACAAATAAAGACATTTGCATCAGTCTCATTTCAGTTGTTTCCAGTTAATTACAGTACAGTACAGTCTTATCAATTCTTACAGTTACTATTAAAAATAGGCCTGTCTAATACTGCACCCTATACTATTTGTTTGGTTTCACTTGTTTTCAGGTTGGGGAGAGAGGGAATGTATTCCTATCTTCCTTTTTAAAACTCTAAAACTCTAAAAAACATAAGGTATGTTTTTGCGGGGGAAAACAGAAAGTGCAACACATGAAAATTGTACTGTATTTCTTCAATTTTTTTTCCATTTGCTTGAGAGTGCTGGTTGCTTGAGTTCCGGTTAATTAAGAGTTTACTGTACTACATCAGTAGGAAAGTAACTAAATTACCACAGCATCATATCAACTATTTCCATCTTGAATTTTGACTACAAGTGTTATATGAGTGCACTAAATGAGTAGTTGAAAGGCCTAATGCTGAAGCTACTTCATTATTATTAATGTGTTTTTATAATGGGCCATCAAGCTTCAGGTAATACTTCTAAAACGTTGATGTTGTGCCAGCAGGCATAATGCACAGACAGTCATTTAATGACTTCTAGGATTCATAAATTCCATAGGACTTACAAGGCAATTTAGTCTGATGACCATTAACACTTTAACAACGCCCACCCTCCACCTGTACCCCTTTTCTTGTGGACAGGTACACCAGTCAGTCTTATGGTAAATTTTTGGGTGCCCATTCAATCATCTAGGTTCTGTTTGAAGTATAATGTTTCACATTGCTGAAAATAAGCTATTTCTCCACTATACTGTATATATCTGCTGGTGAAGATTTAGGTCGCTGATTTGGAGTTTGTGGATCTATTAGATTTGCAGAGGTAGAAGAGATCAAGTACAACAGCAGTTCTAATTGCGTGATATGTTACCCCTCAACAGTCTTTTATAACTTTAAAATAGGGGTGATGGAACAACATTCATTGAGGTCAAGGGGGGGGGGGTAAGGGCATCACACAACAAAATCCAGATAAGCTCCTTTTTATCCAGATGTTCATCAATAATAAAACCCCTAGGGTCACTTTCAATATAGTCAATCACCACAAACTTGAAATTGTGGTCAGGAAATGTTGAAATGTGTCTATAAAGTGCCTTGTGTCAATGTTGCAAAGCTTTTTATATTGGTAAAACTATTTGTATGTTAAAGGAGAGAATCTATGAGCATCTAAATGAAATTAGGAAATGCAGGTTGACTAATGCACTTTATAGACACAGTTCAACATTTTCTGACCACAATTTCAAGTTTGTGGTGACTATATTGAAAGTGACCCTAGTGGTTTTATTATTGATGAACATCTGGATTTTGTTGTGTGATGCCCTTACCCCCCCCGGCCTCAATGAATGTTGTTCCATCACTCCTATTTTTAAAGTTAAAAAGTCTGGAGTGGTGACTAGTTTTTACTGCAACACACACATATCCAAACATGTTCATCAGCTGGTTACAAGCTTTTATTTCATTTTTATTTTTTATTTCATTTGTTCTAGCTTTTGATTCATGATTTAATATAATTATTTTTATTTTCTACTAGTTATTCCTCAGTGGGTGTTTTATATTAGATTACAAAAGTATGTTTTTGTTCATTGGTTGTTTTTTTCACATGACTGCTAATTTCATTATATATTGTCGGGCCTACTGTTTTTGGTCAAAGTTTCAGTACTTCGAACTTCACTTGTATGAACCCATTTGTTCGAAGTACTGAAACTTTGAAAATTGACTATGGAGGTCACAATACAGCACAGAATGGGAAGATTCCCTTTTCCTTGCTGTAGTGTGATTTTGGAGTTGGTATATTTAAGTAGGGGGGTCACAGCCCCCACATGGGCAGTGGCAGGGGAGCTTGCCACCCTGCAAAAGCATGTTTTTATTATATTTTTTATTTGTGAGATGACTGGGTGCCTAGACTGCAGCAAAAGTACACTTTTGTTGAAGTGCACTTTCGCTGACTTGGGGTTCTACTTTTCGTTTTCGGTTAAGTGACAATTTGTTGTAAAGTAGTAGACTCATATTGTCATGGTTCAATTCAACATAGCAGTTCTGATGAAGTCTTTTTTGTAAGACAAAAACACTTGACTGCTTTGCTTTGCTTTGATTATTCAATAAACAGTTATTTTTTGGTGGTTGTACATTAGTCTGGTGGTACCTAGACACTCATCCAGTTTGTTTCTTTGGTTCTGAGTTTCAACAATTTTGGATGGTTTATTAATTATTCCTTTTTTAATGGCCACTTCTGTTCTAGATTCTATTAAAAACTCTACCAGTGCTAGTCTTTCATTCAGGAGCCCACTATTTCTTTCTCTTTGCCTCTACTCTGATATGATTCCTTGATAGGAAAAGCAATCTCTAACCTGCAGTCCAAATAAATTCTTGACCTCTTCCCATTTTATTACCTTTCCCTTTCTAGATATTTGCTACAAATACCTTGGTTCCTTTGCCAGTTTTTCCCAATAAAGTCCAGCCCCCTATTGCCTATTATCTGTATCCCTGACCACAGTCAGCCCTATCGGCAAAATCTCTTTTCTCCATTCTCGTACTGGTTTGGTTCTTAGAATACTCCCTGCTATTTTAAGAATATAATACTCTGTTTGATTTTTGTTGTTCTCCTTAAGAGTCTGCATCCAAAATCTCAATCTCTCCTTATTTCTTGAGCTTCCTTCCTGTATCAGCATCATTCCTTTCCACTTTGAATTACAGTTTTCTGCTTTTGCTATAAATAAGAGCCTTAACTGTGTTGATGTAAAATACAGTTTATCATATAGTCGACATGCACAACAAAGAATCACCTGAAATTTCGACTAAAAGCCTGAACACGTAATGTTGACAATGTCAAAATGTCACAAACACACCTCCGTTTGTGAATTTGACCTTGCTCAACATTAGTAGAATGCAGTCCTACACTGCACAAGACATATATTTTCCCTTCTAGATCCCCCAGACACATCTTCAATGCTGCAAACCAAATTCCAGTCTCCACCTATAATAGTCCTTGCTGAAAGCTGATTATTTCTCCCATCATTTTCTTGAGCTCCATTATGGCAGTTTTAGGGAGGATGTAAATGAATGCCAGTCTAATCCTTCTCCCTAACCAGTAGCCCCTTAGTACTATGTATCTTCCATTATTTTTTTTGTTTTCTTCTTCTATTACTAATGGAGGTCCTCTTGTAATTAATATAAGTACTCATTTTTTCCTTTGCCCCAGATATTCCACTGAATAACCATCCTGATAACATTTCTTTATCAAATTCACATTCAGTTCTTTCCAGGTGTGTCTCCTGTAGCATAACTATTTGCATTCTACATTGTTAATATAGTTCACTACTCTTTCTTTTTTATATTTATCTGTAAGACCATTCAGATTGAAAGACATTACAGAAAGCATAATTTTCTTAGATAGTTTTTATTACCACCTTTTATGTAGAATTGCTTTTTTTGTTAAATGTCTAGTTTCAGCTTTTATGTTACATGTATATACTGTTCAGCAGGTTGGTCTTTTATACAGTTGTTTCTTGTCATATCCATTTGCGCCTATGTCATATCTTACATAACTTTTTGCTTTTTTGAAAGCCCTCAAACAGAACAGCTAATTACCCTCCAAAAAAACCCTCCTAAAACCTATTAACTTAATAATAACACACAAAACTATGTACATTTTCAAATATTGAAGTTGTTGCTTCCTGATAAGAACATATGTTCTAAGTTAATAGCTACACAGACAGGCTAAAGTTAACTGAAAAGAAAGGTAAGTCATGCTAAGATACATGGTACAGCCTGTGCTATTAGTAAGTGCTATTTGATTTTGTATATCTTTATAGCTCTCTCAGTTGAGAAAACACTTGAATGCTTTCAGTAAACACTTTCTCCAAGCCATTTCCCCTTAATCAAATTGTCTTCTAGTGGCATGCAAACCAGACACAAAACTGTTAAGTGTACCTTCTTTATCAGAAAAAAAGCCTTACACTATTCAATATTCTTTTTCATTTACATGCTTTGTATTAAATTTGTTACTGGATAATGCCTCAGGTTTTAACCCAGTCATTTCCCTATGCAAGCATGGGAAAAAGCATACTGATTTTTCTTTTGTCATACTCTCTTAACTAGACCCCTCCACTCTCCTCCATTTCCTCCCCCTTTCTTTTGTTTTTCATTGCAGTGCCTACATTTCATAAACCTGAACAAAGAAAAAGAGAGAAGAAGGCTGAAAAGAAAAAAAACAAAACAAAACAAATGCACCTGTTTATATTAGTATCCCCATTGCATTAAAAAAAAAACTAAGAAAACTTTAATTCTGGTCTAATTAGTATTGTATTATCTTTAAAGATGTCACACCCAGGAAAACCCCTGATTGTTTTCAGAGAACATTATGTCCTAGTGAATTTCTCTGTTTTTCCCCCAGCCAATCCCCTTCTACCAGACTGTCTCCAGTTTCTCTTTATCAGATTATCTTCATGGAGACATGAAGACCAGCTACAGAAATGCTACTTAGTGTAAATACATTGAATTGCTAGAAACAAAACTCATAATATTCACTATTCTTTTTTCATTTACTTGCTCTCTCTTAAAACAAAGGTCCTTAATCAATCATTTCCCCATGCAAGAATGAAAAAAAGCACATTAATTTGAACTTTGCCATGCCTTTTCAACCGGGTCTATATCATAACATCGAAGTTCTCTAAAATTGAATGCTATAATATCGAACCCTAAACACCGAAGTGTGAAAACATCGAACAGTCAGAATAGCAAATTTTTTCCCTGGGAAAAAATTTGCTATTCCGAGAAACATACACAGCACAAACACACACAAAAACAGCCATCCACACACATACACTTAAAATCCTACACCTAAAACTAAACTTTACATACAGTACTAGCTATCCATTTACCTTAACCCAACCCACCCTAAGGTCCGTCACTACTGCACACTCACCTCACCTGTGCCCTAACCCTAACTCACCTAACCCGGTCCCTAACTCTAACCTACACACAATCGCACACTTACATGACCCGCGCCCTAACCCTAACTCACCTAACCCACCCCTAACCCTAACCTACATACAATCGCACACTTACCTGAACCCGAGCCCTAACACTAACGTCCACACAACCGCACAATTACCTGACCCGCTCCTTAACCCTAACTCACCTAACCCACCCCCTAACCCTAACCTGTACACAATCGTACACTTACCTGAACCCGACCTGTAACGCTCCAACATATCGAACGCTGAAAACAATGAAGCCACAGCAACGGCCTGCCATATTCTTTCCCTGGGAAAGAATTCGGTGTCCTGCACCTTCGCTGTTTTCAGCGTTCAACATTACGGGTTCGATATTATAACATTCATTGTTAGAGAACTTCGATGTTATAATATAGACCCTTTTCAACCAGGGCCCCCCTTTCTTTTTTTTAATCATTGCATTGCCTATATTTCTCTAAAGTGTACAAGAAGAAAAAGGGAAAAGGGGAAAAAAAAAAACAACACCTGTTTATAATCCCATTACACTTAAAAATAGCATACAAAGAAAACTGTGTACCACAAATACAGTACTATTAAGAAAAGAAAGTGTTTTCTTTAGTTCCAGTTAGCTTTCTCCCCTCTCGTCCCTTCCCCAAAGCATTCTTCCAAACATTAATGACACAAAGTAGGGCATAAACTTTAGAGTCCCCTATACAAACAAATTTTGAAAAAGTCCAATATTTCCAGATTTTCTTGTTCTGTCATATTTCACAAATATACTTATTGCAATGTAATCCTATGCTCTGTCCTCTAATTTTATTATTTTTTGAAACATCTCTTCCTGAGCAGTCTCATATTCAGCCAGATTTTCTTCATTTCGACGTCTAATTTTTGCAGCTTTATCATCTCTTCTGAATATCTGTTTAAAGCTTCTTCCATTCGTTCCAGCCTTCTGTTGTTTGTGTTGTTTGTGTTGATATAGTCTATCAGTGTTTTGTTTATTTTAGCCAGATCTGTATGCAGTTGTCTGATATCTTCCTGTATGTTATTGGAAGTCATGTCTGAAGGTTGCATTACTTTTTGCTAAACAGCTGCAGAACTCTCCCCAGTCAGTGTTTCTTCCTCACTTTTTGTTGCTGATTTTTTTCAAGGTCTTCTGCATTTCTTTGTTCTTGGCATCCAGGCAGTGTACTTACTAGCCAGTTACTGAAATTTACCCATAAACACAAGTCTACTGGCCTTCTGTTTTCACATTGGGAGAGCCCATCTGAATCCCTAAATTCAGACATATTGTTTTCAGGGGCTTTGGAAATTTTGAAAGTGAATGTCACAAGTTTACAGTCTTATTTAATTGGAGAAGAAGAGGCTAGGGCATAGAACACATAGAGGCTACATTTGCGAGGGCCATCTCTACAATGTTATGTCTTCTAGTGGGTTTATCAACTACGTGTTCCAAGCAGCTTTTATTGCTTAAGTCAAATAACTTCTGGGTATACCTCAGGTTGGAAGTATAGGTGCTCCAGTTAATTGAGGAGTAGTTGAAGTCACCAAAAATCATGGAATTCGTCTGAATAGGTATCCTTAAAATACTTTTAGAAATTCAACATGCTCATCATAGGACATGGAAGATATCTTGCAGCAGGCTGTGAGATAATAGTTTACCTTGTTTAGAGTAATCTGTAGTTCTATAAGTTACTGTTTGTTGGTCTCTGGGAAGCTGCCTAGAGGTGATGCAATCCTTGACGAATATGGAAATACCACAAAAATTGCAATCAGACACAAAGGCATGACAGACTCAAAAGCTAAACATTTATTTATTTATTTGCACTTTGTTAACTGGGTAAGTGAAGTGATCCAGGGATTCAATGGCTAAGACCATAACAATTAAGAAATGCAGTTAGGAATACAAAGAAAAAATATTGCCATTAAGGCATTTGACAAAGACTGCATGTACAACAGATAGCCAAGACGTGACAGTGAGCTAGTAAAATACTGAACAACATTTACAAGAAAATCAGGACTTTATAGTACAGTTGTGTTAGTTGAACTTACAATAACAGTATACATTCAGGTGATCATTGCCGCAGTAGTCTTAGCTATATGGTTATATCCTGCCAAGGATACAACAGCCAGACAGCTTCGAAAGCTTCAGGGCACCTTCCACATGCCTAAACTGTCAAGCAGCTCAAGATGATCTGACTAAAAGACAAGTTTGTGCACAAAGCCCTTCAGATCTTTACTGCTAGCAGAGAGAGGGATGCAGAACCCTGAAAGGATACTGCTAGGAATAACAATAAATATATCTCAACAACCTGGCATAAAAAACACACCAAAAAACAAGAGAGATGGAGGGAGGGAATGGCTACTGCAGAAATGATCATTCAAACATCTACTATTAAAGTTCAACTGACACAACTCTACTATGTTCTTTTTTTAAATACCTTTATTGAATTATCACTTGTGACACAGGAAAATTTACATTGATACAAAAGTAATCAAACTGTGTTAACAAATCAACATTAACAAACATTATACTTCACATATATTGCTATATATCATATAACATAAGCAACATTGCATAAATTATTCAATCCCTGCCCCATTTTTTTAAACAAGAAACATCTTTATTAAACCATCACCTTATGACATAAGAGATCATACATTTACATAAATTAAAACAAACCACACCGACACAATCCTATTTGCAAGCATTTTACATAGGATCATATGATGATAGGAGGTTACTAGGCTAATGGTTCTGGGGATCTTACAAGACTAGCCAAGAGTTTATCCCCAAAAAGAAACGTCAGTCAGCACCTGTCGCCCCTGTCAATGAGGGACACAGGTGGAACCCCTGGGACAAAGTTGTGATTTCCCATCCACTCATCAAGGGTGTGCTTGAAGAAGGTCAGTGAGGTACTCTGTTCGACATGTATGGGAGGTCTATTCCAGAGATGGCACAGCCTCTGGGAGACAAACCTGTCTCTCCAGCAGGTTTTGTTATTGTCGCATATTAGATTCAGGCCTTTTGAGCGGGTAATTTGTAAGGAGTTAGACTTATGGATATGGAGCATCTGTAGTAGGGCAGGGTCTGAGATTACCTTGTAGGCGAGACACAATCTGTATGATACTGAATAGTGTTATAGTGATTTGAGCCTTTCTGCATAGAACAGGTGTTGGAGGCCATGGATTCTCCTTGTGAGGTATTTAAATGACTTTTCCAATTGGTGCAGATGTTTGGAGAGGTACAGTACATACCATACTGTGCCTTATAATCAATTATTGGTCTAATGAGGGAGGAGTATAGAGAGGTAATAACCTCCTTTTTTTCTAGATGCTATCCCTTTATTTATGAGATGAACCAAAAGGCTTTTTTGACCACTGCCACTACATGATGGTTGAATGGGAGGTTATTATCAACCTGAGTGCCCAGGTCTCTCACCACAGGTTGTGGTTTTAGGGGGTTGCCGTTGATGTGGTAATCAGTAGGGGCTGTGTTTTTGCAGAATTGTATGGCAATACATTTTTTTGCATTTAGCTTGAGGTCATGACTTTGACACCAGTCATTAGTTGCTGTGAGACCCTCTTGCAGTATGTGAACGTCATTTGGAGAGTCAATGACTGCACCCAACTTACAGTTACCCACAAACTTTGTCAACCACAGGCCTTTTGTCTTTGCCTGGACCTCTAAGAAGTAGATGCCAAACAATAGGAGTCCCAGGACAGATCCCTGGGGAATTCCACTAGTGACAGGTCTGCTATCAGCGGTGGAGGCATCTATTTTGACTTTGAGGGTCCTGTTGGCGAGCCAGTTGGCCACCCACTTGATGAAATAGGGATTTATGCCAAGTTCTGTTAGATTTTCGATGATGCCCGAGTGGGGGATTGTGTCAAAGATCTTGGCCAAGTCAAGGTAAGCTGTATGCACTGACTTTCCCTAATCCAGGGCCTTTGTGACAGTCTCAAAGAACCAATTTAACACAAAACAGCCACTGACACTCCGGTAAATATCCAAACAGGAACTTTAATGAGTAAAGCGCTTTTCATCAGTCAAAATAAACCAACTTCTTCAGACAAAGATACAAAACAAAATGCACAGTATTTAAGCATAAAAAGGCGCCAAAACATTCTTCCATGATCCAATCATATTATACAAATGTAATCAAAAATTTAAAGAAACACAAAATACTCTCATTACTAAAAAACACTAAAACTACAATAAGACATGACCCAAACCTAATAAATTGCTCCACGCTTGAAGTAAAATTTAATAAAATAACCTAAAATGATTATTTGTGCAAGGAAATGTATTATATTAGAGGGAATAAATAATCCCCGGGATTCATGAAGCTCGGCGCAAGGATGGCAGTAGGCTTGCGCCGACAGTGCGGGGTGAAGATGGCGCAGTAGTGCCAAATGCATATTAATGACGGTGCACTGCCGCCACAGCCACGTGTACAGGAAAGGAGCGCGAGTGCATAGGGAGTGTCAAAGTGCCGCAAGGAGGCGTGGAAATGGCAGCTGTCGACGTGCAACCTAAAATGCTTGCATATAACAAGTTGCAAGATAGTAATCACATCTGTCAGTGTCCGTGGATACTGAAACATATGCAAAGCATGCAAGAAAGTTCCTGCGAACACAAAATGAAGAAGCAAACACAAATGCATGGTAGAGAATAACGGGTCCCTATCCCATGAACAAATGACATGGAAGGCCGTGTGGCCGTAGTCCAATGCAATGTAGATAGCTATACCAAGTGGAAGTGAAATGCATCATATGTTAGCGAGCCACCAGGAGGTATGTCCAGCCCAATGGTGAAGGTCACCAGCTGACCCATAATGTGAGGGAGGGTACACAGCTGGGCAGATGTGTCCATAACAAAATACATGATAAATGTAGATATCTAGCGACCGTATGTCCGAATCATATCTCATAAGGCATGTAATAGTCACATACAAAAGGTATGTCCGCATTTCAAATACCAAATGTGATAGGAAATAGAATAAGCATGTAAACGAAACAGAAGGAGCATATAAACAGCTACAAAAATAAGGAAACATGTAGGCTGAAAGGAACAGTATTATCCATACTGTTGACTGTGGGGACGTGTTGTCCAGTACAGTCGGATATGTGTATGGAATATATCCCATCCTGGACATAGGAAAAGGTGGCATCTTACCAACGAGTAGAACAGTCTGCCAAAATCCATAAATCAGCGGTACAAGCCGAACTTGTCAGGATGTGTCACAGTTTAACAGGTAGTACCCGGGTATACCAACCATGTAATGAAAGTTAAGTATGGGCGTATACTTATGTGCATGAGGTATAGCATGTGGAAAGCAAACATGGCAGGGTATTCCACATAACCATACAGGTACCCGACACATGTAGGGTATTCAATGTGTTACACTGGCTGTGTCATGGGCCAACAACCAAAGCAGTGATGTATGGGGTGTGAGAAATCTGTGTGTGTGGGGGGATGGGTAATGGTACAATCCTCCAAGGCGATACCGTGTCGTATGTAGAATAGGCGAACCGGAGGTGTATGAGGGAGCAGCGGGTGAAGCTGAAAGAAACACAAACACATGTATACACAGCTGCAATACAACCAGACAGGCCATACTGTAGAACACAATCCCACAAACATATGAATATTGAAATGTGCGATACAAATGTATAGACATGTCACCGGCACATACCCACAGATTGGTCCTGAAGGAACTGGCCATAACAAATGCAACACACCTGGATGCATAATGGACTACCCAGCATCCCCTCCACATCACACAACCCGCTCCCTTACCTGAACGTCCACCAAATCCAGCCATACTTGGCCTACTGGTTTGGCGCAGCCACAGCTACACATAGTGACCACTACGCATATGTAGTAGGTAGTGTCACGCTAGGCAGTTGCAGGATTGCACACTATGTATCTGAAAAATTATATGGAGCTGCTCTCCTTACTTGCTTGCTTGGTGGGATGGATTTGAAGTCTTCTTAAGACACACAGTCTTGCTGTGCTGTTTACTGCTGAATCAGAGGCACATCATGACTCCATCTGTAGTCTGTTTAAAGTGCCAAGCCTTTCAAATTGCACACTGATAAAGAAATATATTTTGCAGCTATAAGCACAGTTACAGATAACTTATTTTATAACAAAACACATGTAGTCTGTCAGATTTGTAGCATATATTTACAAAGTTTTCCTTCATTACAGATATGAATGATGACTTCTACAAAATACCTCTCTCGGTCCTTCTCTCACATAACTGAACTACTACAATTGCTAAATACAAAGCTAGTCATGCACACATTTCCTGGGAAGTCACATCATGTCTGTTTTTAGACTTTTCTATTGTCCTTTTGTGATTTAAGCACTTTTGCTGATGTGAGGATGCCATTCTGAAAGGAAACATCTGTATAAGCTGTTCCTACTGGAAAAACATCACATATTGCTGAATTTATAAAAAAGGATGTCTGTTAATAGATATTTGTTCTGCAAACATGAGAAAATCATATAATCCTTGCTTTCCAATATTGCTTTGTTAGGCATTTCTTTTTGATGCTGTGAAGAGAAGCCTGTCTGTTATACATATAGTATGAATGCACATTTTACATTGCTAAACTCTATACATATATTCAAGCAAACTTTTTATTCTATGCTTTATCTTTCAGCATATTTATATTCATAATATCTAACAATTCCCTCTGTTTTTAAACATACTCAAAACATTTTATATAAAAAGCACATTAAGAAACAAAACCTTTAGTCTTTTTTGATACAAGTCAAAATGCAATTTTACATAGTTAATACAATGAAAACATGTATTACTACCAAACCTGAATGTATTTAACAACATTTCCTTTTGCAGACCATTCTGTGAAAATATTTTATAATTTATTATTTTGCAATCACAGAATTTATTTTATGACTTAGAATTGTTTCATTAACTCTTTGCAACTGCTGAATTAACTATAAGAGACAATAACTATGTGCTACTGCAAGCATTTATACACTGCTGAAAATATACAGTTTTAATGTCATTTTAACCATCACATTGTGTTCATGTCTCTGAACTGCTCAATAACATCTTGGTAAAATACTGAACTGGGCTTAGATAATAACTATTTGAAAGCAATTATTTTACTGGGGTAAAACCAGTGATATTACAACTTGACAACTTACTTTTGAACTTATTACAATGTATCCTGTACAGTATGTATTTACACAGACTGTTGGCTATTTATGCATTTCAGTCTAGTAGGTACCCTGGACCCATTGTTTTCTTTAAATATTTTTTTACACATATTCATTACTAGACATTAATTTCATTTGTACTGAACTTTTCTGCATTTGTACATACAAAGACTATCATTTGTATTGAATTCTTCTGCATTTGTACATACAATGACTATAAAGTACATTTAGTCTAATTTTACAAATTTAATAACATTAATATTGAGCAAAATCTTGGAAAATGTTTGTCTCTTTAGAAATATCTTGTGGAACTGGCACCGAAGGCATATGTCCTGTTATTTTAAACTACATACTCAGCAATCAAAAATATTCATGCTTTTTTATACCAACATTGTTTTGTCAAAAACATATTGAAATAGTGACCATTCTTCCTATTAGAAACATTTATGCATTTTGCATATCTTTATTCTCTCTTGTATAGCTTTAATAAAGCAATTTTAAATCATCTCTTGTTTTTTTAAACCATCTCTTGTATAGCTTTACAATTTAACAGGTTGTAAATACAATTTAATTCTAAACAATGCAATAATAACCATTATGATAGCTATTAACAACTTGTAAAATATCTCACCCTGTCAGGTTTAATCCAGTTTACCAGTATTTCTAATACACTAATACCTGTTTTCCCCCCATAAAAGAGTATTGTCAAGAAGGAATGAGATATTTTTTCCTGTAGCTTTATTTCAGACCCTTGTTGTTTATTTTTTCTGTAGCTTTATTTCAGACCCTTGTTGTTTATTTTTTCTGTAGCTTTATTTCAGACCCTTGTTGTTTATTTTTTCTGTAGCTTTATTTCAGACCCTTGTTGTTTATTTTTTCTGTAGCTTTATTTCAGACCCTTGTTGTTTATTTTTTTCTATAGCTTTATTTCAGACCCTTGTTGTTATGATTGAGAGCTCAGTGTCTGTTATTCTTAAAGTGTATTAGCTCTGGTTTAAGCACTTGGGCTTCAGGCCAGTTATTTTACATTATGAAGGTTCGTGGTCTGCACTCTTGTGGGAGGAGAGGCTGGACTCTGCCCTTCTGAGCTGGGAATTTCTGGTTAAAGGTTTATAGTGCCTGAATATTTGAACTGTATCTTACTGAAATTGGTACACCTTGTTTGCTGTAGCATAGACTAGATCCAGGCCTGCTCAATCTAGCTTTGTTTGTATGCTTGTTATTTCCCTGGAACGCTAATTCCACCTAAAACGCGGCTTCTCAGTGCTTCTGTGGATCCCTAGTGATATCTGCATTGCTTACTGTACTTATTTCCTTGCTTTGCTTGAAAGAAAGTTACTGTTTGTCGTTTTTGCATTTAAGTTACCTGTAACACATTACACTTGTTACCTGGCACTTGCTCACTAAAGCAATTATAAGTCAGCACTAAAAATTAAAAGCACTACACCCTCGCTCCCCATTGGCCCTTGTTTTCAATTATAAAGGAATTCCCAATATTATTCTAGCATGTCCAAAGGTCAGTTGTTAATCTCCTCTCTGGTCCAGCTGGTGAATATGGGAATCTTGAGGCAATGTTACAACTGCCTCATGTACACAGACAACCCTCTCCTCCTCCCAACAAATTCCAACACATGTGAGAGATGCAACCATATAGCCAAACTGGAGGCTAAGCTCTCTCAACTCAGTACTGGCAAAACCAGTCAGGAGGAGAAGGAAACCACACTCACTACAATTCCAGTCTCACATAGACCTACCACGACAGCAAACCAAACACATAATCACACAAAAACATACTCGGAGGCTGTAAATAAAGATCTGCCTAAGCAGCAGAGACCTCCAAAGCAGACACCCAAGCAACCGCTACCCCAAAAAAAACACGTGCAACACATATCTCACAAAGCCAGTGTGCCGAACAGTCACAGCCCTTAAGGCTAAACAACACACCTGATACACTTGTAATAGGTGACTCTATCGTCAGGCACACTGACGTCCCACTCACCAGGCTGAACAAGGAGAAGGTCACGGTGAGCAGCCTGTCTGGCGCTAGGATCCGCCACATAACACAAGCACTCAGGTCACTCCAAGGCAAGTACAAATATGACTCAGTCATTGTCCATGTTGGTGTGAATGACCTGAGACGTACCTCCCTGGACTACATGAAAAGAGACATAGAGGAGCTCTCTGAGCATGTAGCCCAGGCTGGTATGACCCTGACCTTGAGTAGCATCTTACCCTCGCCAAGAATAATGCCACAGTATGAAGACAAGATGATCAATTTCAACAATTGGCTTAAGTATTGGTGTCATTCAAAGGGGATCCAATGCCTATCAGCTTGGGATGATATGCACGACAAGCCACGATGCTTTGCTAGGGACGGCTTGCACCTGTCACCCCTGGGCTTTCGGATATTGGCAAAGGCTCTTGCTACCCCCATAGTGCCTTTTTTAGGCAAGGCTCAAAAGACAAACCCACCTCCATAGGTATCACAAGGGATAAGAAACTAAGAGTAATGCTACTCAATGCTAGAAGTCTAAACCTCAAGATGCACGACTTTCGAAACTCTCCTTAGCATGGAGAACATCGATATCTGTGCAGTAACAGAAACCTGGTTCAGGGGTCCTGAGAGCACCCCAGCACTACCAGGTTATACCTCATACCATGCTTTTCAGCCCCAAAACTTGGACCGAACCACAAAAGGAGGGGAGTATCGATATTCATCAAAGATACCCACACCTCCAGGTTGGTGGCAAAGCACGAAGCATCAGAGACTATCCATGTGCAACTAACAGTGGGTAAAACTGCCTTCCAGTTTATAGCCTGCTACAGACCACCCTCCCAAACCCAGGAACCCCACTCGGCCTTCCTGAGAACACTGGAAAATATGAAGGTCTCTCCGAACACCATTATATTGGGCGACTTCAACTACCCAAACATAGATTGGGAGCATTACTCTAGCTCCAACACCCTTGCCCAAAGGTTCCTAGAATTCATAAACTCAAATGCTATGGAACAACTTGTTACCACTCCCACAAGAGGGGAAAACATACTGGACCTGATCATCACCAACATGGGGACTCTATGCTCCAGACCAGAAGTGTATCCCTCACTGGTAAGATCAGACCATAAACTGATCTCACTGGATATTCACTTCCTGACCCCACCCCCTGCCCAGAAAACCACAGTGAAAAGCTTCTCTAAAGCAAATTTCACACTCCTCAAAACCGAGGTAGAATCCTTCAAAGCCCCCGGGCTTGTGGAAAATATGGCCCAGACCACAGAATCCTTTATAAATGCATTCTATGAACACCTTCAGGACTGCATGGATCATGCAATCCCAAATAAAACCAAGACCCAATCCTCCAAAGGCAGACGACCTGTCTGGTGGACCCCAGCCATAAACAAACTATACAATAGAAGGAGGAAGCTACTACATGATAGAGCAAAATCCCAAAAAGGGAAGGCATCTCTGATCAGTATTAGCAAAAAACTAAGGGCACTCATAAAATCGTCAAAGGCCAGCTTCGAGAGAAAAATTGCACAGGACACTAAGGATAATCACAAGGCTTTCTTTAGTTATGTTAGGAACCTGGGTGGGAATTCCCAGATATGCTCAAAATTAGTCCAAAATGACAAAAAATACACTGATCCCACAGACATTGCCAACATCCTAGCTGACAGGTTCAGCGCATACTTCTCCACCAAAAGGGCAAATATCTATCCCAGCAGAGTGGTGCCCCTGTGACATCTCAGATGCTCAGGTGGGAGCCGCCCTCTCCAAAGCAAAAAACACAGCATCAGTGGGACCAGACGGTGTCCCAGGCTGCGTCCTACATGAACTCCAAGAAGAGCTAAACCCAAACATAAAACTAGTGTTCAATCTCAGCCTTACTACAGGATATGTACCCAAAGAGTGGCGTACAGCAACAGTGGTCCCTCTCCACAAAGGTGGTGCCTCAACGGACCCTGGAAACTATCGCCCCATAAGCCTGACTAGCTTGGTCTGCAAAGCTATGGAAAGGATCATCATGGACCTCATAAATAAAGATATTGGGGACCTACAGACACTGGATCCTACCCAGTTTGGCTTTGTTAAGGGCAGATCCTGCCTCTTAAACCTGGTTGACTTCTTTGAAACAGTCACCAAGGCCATTGACGAAGGGAAGGTGGTCCACACAGCCTATCTGGACCTCGCAAAAGCCTTCGATACAATACCCCACTCGGGCATTATAGATAAGCTCACCAGCTTAAATATAAACCCTATGTCACTAGATGGGTTGCAAACTGGCTCAAGGACAGAACCCACATGGTTAGAATTGCTGGAGCCATGTCAGACTCCAAACCAGTTACAAGTGGCGTCCCACAAGGCTCAGTCCTGGGACCTCTCTTGTTTGGTATATATTTCTCGGAGGTACAGGCCAACACGGAAGGACTGTGGCTGACCAAGTTCGCAGATGACTGCAAACTGGGCACCATAATCGACTCTCCAGCCGACACAAGCATCCTCCAAAAGGGCCTCGTAGAAACAGACAACTGGTGCCAGAGCCATGGCCTCAAGCTAAATGCCACAAAGTGTATAGTCATCCCCTTTGGCAAAACAAAGTGCCCACAAATTACCACATAGGTGGTAATCCATTAAGTACAGAAGAAGTAATTAGGGACCTGGGGACCCAAGTTGATAGCAATCTCTCATTTGACAACCACATGGCCAAAGTGGTTAGAAAAACATTTTATATAGCCCACCTAATCATGAAGGGATTCACATCTAGATTAGGGGAGGTCATCGTGCCTCTTTACTCATCCCTCATCAGGCCCATAATTGAGTACAATGCCCCTTTTGGGATGTACCTTACCAAACACCTGCAGCAACTGGAAAGACCCCAAAAGTACCTCACCAAGAGGATCAAAGGGCTCAAACAGATGCCATATGCTGCCCGGTTAAAGAAACTCCAGCTCTACTCAGTGGCATACCGCCTGCTCAGAGGTGACCTGTGCCTGATGTATAAGGCCATGTCCAACCTGGAATTAAGGGACATGCTGCACCTCAAAAAATCAAATCCCATCGAGCTACACACTCGAGAGACTTGAACCTCAGCACTGAAATAAATAGGACATGCTGGAGGGACAGATTCATAACCCAGAGGCTCCCTTCACTCTGGAATAAAATCCCAGTCCAGGTTAGGCAGAGTCCCTCATTGACTCTTTTCAAGAGGAATCTTGATGAGTGGATGGGAGATCGTAGGTTTACCTCGGGTATCACTTCTGTGTCACTGTTAGACAGAGGCACAGTATACTAACCTCGAAAAAGGGCATAGCAAAATTAATTTAAAATGGGTGGCGAAATACAAACATACTCTGGCTAGGCTTATAAATGCCCTAGGGCAGATAGCCTAGTATGAACCTATGAACCTATGTAGCTTTATTTCAGACCCTTGTGCAGTACTGCTTATATAGTCAGTGTAAAACTGAGAAAGTGCCCTTCCTCCTTATAAAACTGAGAAAGTACCCCTCCCCCTGTAGTATTGCAGCACTGTTTACCTGCCCTATGCTGTGAGAATATTTTATTAAATTATGAACTTTTGTCTGATTTGATAATTTTTTATAAAGCTTTTGCTGTTTACTACTACTAGTAGGTATTTACACCCTCCTGCACAATTGATTTGAACTGTATATATACTATAGCCCATTTGCTGGCTGTACTTGATGCAACTGAGTTTTTTTCTTCTCTTTTAACATTTACTTGCAAACAGATTATCAGTGACATCTATGCACAATTGTGGCATTTTATGACAATTACTAAATAGTGTTGCTTGTAAACATTTTAACAAGTATGTTTTATTAACAATGATGCTTTAGAAAAACTCAAGCTACTTGCCTGGCAATCAGTCTTGTTGTTTATCTGATCTTTCCAACATTTCCTGTAACTATTCATTAGTCTGGGAAGGTCTGAGCTCACATTTCATACTCTATAAACTATAATTAATTCTTTTGGCATTTTTCCTTTAATGTGATTGTGATTTGCATAAGTATGCATTTATACAACATAAATAGACATTATTTTGCAATTACCTTACATGGATTTCAGTATTTTTTATTTATTTATCTATTTAACTGTCCTGCCATTAATTTTACAAAAACTGTTTGACTAATACCATCTGTGATTTTATTTATTTTTAAAATTCAGAACTTTAACTATTTGGTGTTACTATACAATTATAACATATGTTTATTTATATTTGCTGTTGTCTGCCTTTTGCTTTTGTGCATTGCAAACAAATGTACTCTAGATGAAAAAGAACACACATGCATGTCTGTCTTGTATATGTATATCTTTATACAAGCATGTCATGTCCCTACCATCCTAGCATGCATGCTTAACCATTTTCAAAACATAAACTTATTATAAAATATATTTATTTTGCACAGATTAACTGTGTATGCAGGAAGTTCCCAGTCTCTGTCAGTTCAGCTAATTTATTTCCTTTATCCTGCAACTGCTGTTGAATTTCCAGTAATGTTGCATGGTCTTTCTGACATTCTTTAGTAAGCTGTTCTGCTGAATTTGAAACTCCTATGCACTTTGGAAAATATGTGTGTATAACTTGTCTAAGCTTCCTGAACTCATTGTGTCTGTCTTTTAGACGTTTATTACATTTCTTTGTAACAAAATGTACTAGAGTTTCTATCAGTAACTGATTTGACTGTTGTTGCAACTCTGAAATAAACCTTTTACATCTGGTGACAGAACATAACTGTCTAACATTTGAATATAATGTCAACATATTAACTTTTCTTGGTTCTTTACCTTTACAATTTTTGTCTGTACAGTCTAACCTTTGGATACTGTCATGCACTGTATTTTTATGACATTGTACACACAATAAACATTTTTATACCACACATGATTTTATTTCAGATACTATAATCCATTTGCATAATGCCTTACTATCAAATTGCAATCCATTTGCATAATGCCTTACTATTAACTTGCCCTAATAAGGTTTTACATTTGCTAATATGCTGTATATACATTTATTCTGTTATTATTATTACCTCTATGGCATTCATACTGTATGTAACACAGAATAATTTTCTTACCAGTCAACAGACAGGCAGATGGCCAAGCTGCTTTATTGTAGATGGTTGAAAAGTTTCTGTAGTCACTTGTAAAGTTGGTACAGCAAAACTGGCAGATTCAGTCTTACAACTTCGTCTTGTACCTTTTCTGGAGAATTTATGGAACTGCTCCACCTTCCTGCAATGCAGTCTCACCGGATTTAGACGTCTATTAAACGGTATTGCTACAAACTGTTGAAAACTGTAGAAATCTGAAGTACTTCACATAAACGTTACTGCACTTTTACAGGAGTGACATTACCCATTCACTCCCCCTGTTTTTGGATACAGGCTAGGAACGTTGTCAAAGGATCACCATTGAAAAATTATATGGAGCTGCTCTCCTTACTTGCTTGCTTTGGTGGGATGGATTTGAAGTCTTCTTAAGACACACAGTCTTGCTGTGCTGTTTACTGCTGAATCAGAGACACATCATGACTCCATCTGTAGTCTGTTTAAAGTGCCAAGCCTTTCAAATTGCACACTGATAAAGAAATATATTTTGCAGCTATAAGCACAGTTACAGATAACTTATTTTATAACAAACCACACGTAGTCTGTCAGATTTGTAGCATATATTTACAAAGTTTTCCTTCATTACAGATATGAATGATGACTTCTACAAAATACCTCTCTCTGTCCTTCTCTCACATAACTGAACTACTACAATTGCTAAATACAAAGCTAGTCATGCACACATTTCCTGGGAAGTCACATAATGTCTGTTTTTAGACTTTTCTATTGTCCTTTTGTGATTTAAGCACTTTTGCTGACGTGAGGATGCCATTCTGAAAGGAAACATCTGTATAAGCTGTTCCTACTGGAAAAACATCACGTATTGCTGAATTTATAAAAAAGGATGTCTGTTAATAGATATTTGTTCTGCAAACATGAAAAAATCATATAATCCTTGCTTTCCAATATTGCTTTGTTAGGCATTTCTTTTTGATGCTGTGAAGAGAAGCCTGTCTGTTATACATATAGTATGAATGCACATTTTACATTGCTAAACTCTATACATATATTCAAGCAAACTTTTTATTCTATGCTTTATCTTTCAGCATATTTATATTCATAATATCTAACAGTATCCCTTGCATGTAAAACCCCCAGCACATTTTCGTAACGCCAGAAGAATGTTCGTTATTTCTCTTGTTGTGAATCGGTCCAATTTTGGATATCCCTCATGGGATATGTAACCTGTGTAAACATTAGAATGGAAGACATGAAGTCCAGTCCTGTAGATATCTGGACACAAGTTGGAATGTGCATTAGAGGTGCACGACACTGTCCAGCCCTAAATGGTCATGCATAACTTACTACCCAAGATCAAACACCTGCCCGTGATGCACGTGTCTCAACACGAATAAGCGGGAGAATATATTGCACACATTCACATAGTGGCACATGGTATAAGGGTGATGAAGGCATTGACGTAAACAGGATACCCCCTGATCCACTGTGTGAGGGACAATTAATGTGTGTGTAGGTGTGACCTGACCAACAATGCTACAATGCCAAATGTCTTGTGACCGTAGGGAATAACTATGTACCATACTGCATGTAACAGTTGCCTACAGCGGTCACATCAGGATAGAATAAACGTAATTCTTACAAGAAACATTTACTTGCTCTAAAGCGTTTACCTTGGTGTTTAACTCTTGTGGATTTATTCTGTTGTGGACTACAATAAAGTGCGGTTTGAGTGCGCTGTTTCCAGCTCTTTAATTTTTATTGGTTTTCATTCTAAGTTGGGTGCCTTTGGTTGTTTTTCTTGGTTTGGTGCCCAGCCATGGAACACAGCCCACACTCATCTAACCGCGATGAATTGGGACAGACCCGGAAACTTATTGGACAGCTCACCGAGCTGATTGAACTGCTTACCCCGATGTGCATCACTTTAACTGGCAGGAGATCAACGGATGTAGCTAACTTGCCGGAAGGGACCGAAAGGTTTGGAGGATCCAAACAGAAGAGGAAGAGATCCAACCGTGATTCTGGCTCCACGTCAAACGAAGAGGCTGAACCGAATGGTGGCACCTTCGATCCTGCCATCACACCGATGTTATTGGGTTCTCGTTCCACATCGGACTACAACACAGATGCAGGGGTTACTAATCGGCGTGGTGGAACCACTTTGAACGCGCCAGGCAACAATGCCACAGGTACTGTCCCGATTTCTTTAAACCAAGACAATTTAACAGACTGGTTAAATAACCAGCGTGGATGTAATTTCACCACAGGAGACGACAATTCACCACAGGATGGTGATTCTTATAGCATAAAAATAGACAAACTTTTTAAAACAATGCATAAATATAAAATGTTATGTATAGAGAATTCTTATTTAACAGCTTGCATTAAGCACAACATTGTACCTAAAGGGCTCAGGGTATGGAAATTTCCCAACAATGTTGAAACTGGCACTGAATACTATAAGGACCTCATTGACATTTTTAACAGATGTGGTCTTGAAATTTTAGGTCGTATTATTAAAAAAAACAACAAACAATTAATAGAATTAGAGGAAGAAATTTTGGTCCTTGATAATTTTATCAAACAGGACTTGTTTTTTGAAATAAAGCAAGAAAGGGACAAATACTACAATTTAAGGGTGGATATTGACACAAAATGTAAAACGCTAGAACAAAGAAAAATTAATAAACTTAAAAGGGACTTAGATGATTATCAAAATGGGGTGAGCTACCCACCACCACCTTTTAAGGGAAATGCACATAACGTCAGAAACAAGTTTGACAACAGGAGAGTCAATAATTACAATGTTCAATCCAGGAATGCAGAATGGGTTACGGAAGACTATTATACTGACTTTCCTCCATTAGAGAATGTAGATTTGCAACATAATGCATACAGAAAGGGACAAGGTGCTCAGAATTTTCGGAGAGGGGGAGGAAGAAGGGGGAGAGGGAGGTATTGACAAATATCATCTACACCCCCACCCCCACCTATCCCCCAACTAACATTCTCACTGATATCTCAGAATTAGACACTCACATTGACTCTGAGATTTTACATACAGGTACCACACACTCTTTCAACAATTTCTCGATTTACAATTTCAGTAACATTGTCTTAAATAGGGCGCATTTTGACCTCCTCAGCAAAGGGTTTAAATTTATTCCAAGTACCCGAGGGGATTTAGTTAAAACTATTTTAGACATGAAGCTGTTTCTTAGGAAAGTGAACCTGCAAGCCATTTTACCAACCTCTTCATCTAACACTGCACAAATACATTCTGCTCCAACCAGACGTAGTACCTACAATACCCCACGCCTCCCACAAATTAAGAACCTGGAAATGGTGTTAGAAAATGAAATTAGGAAGGAATTCAAACAACACCACATGGTGTATAATCTTACAGAAGAAGAACACGAAACTTTGGAAGAATTAAAGAAAAACACCTCAATAAGAATTATGAAGCCTGACAAAGGAGGGGGAGTGGTGATAATGGAAAACATTATATACGAAGGAAAAATGAATAACATTCTTCGTGAGGAAAGTAAATATAGAAATGTTTCTATGGATGAAGTGCAATTGGCTTATCAGAAAATAGATATGGCACTTGACCACATGATTATGGAGGGAACAATCAATAATAACACATATAAATTTCTATCAGTGCCAAAACCTAAGATTCCTATCATATTCGGCATTCCTAAGGTCCATAAAAATGTAAGTGACCCTCCATTGAGACCTATCGTGTCTGCTGATTGTTCAAAAACTCTTCCTATGGCTAAATTTGTGGACAACAAGATTAAACATATTTGTAACAACTTTGAACATATATTAAAAGACTCATGGGACCTACTAAGAAATATTACATCAAATCTCTTTTCTGAGAACTTGATTTTTGTCACCATAGATGTGGTAGATCTCTTCACATGCATACCACACTATGAAGGGATGAGTATTTTTGAGGATATGGTCTTTATGGACAACATTCTCACACATTCAGAAAAGGTTTCATTAGTGGAGTTAATGGACATAATACTGAAGTACAACTTCCTAACATTCAACGGAGAATTTTATCAACAACTAAAAGGGGTAGCAATGGGGGCGGCGTGTGCACCTACATATGCAAATATAGTTCTAGCAGGTTGGGAATTGAACAATATTCTGAACTCTGAATTTCAACAATATTGGTCCTTATACAGACGCTTCCTTGATGACATCGTCATTTTTTGGACAGGAGGCAGTGAAAAATTGACTGAATTCTTGGACTATATTAACAGTACTACCTCCTATTTGAGATTCACACACTCCTGTTCTTCTGATAAGTTACAATATTTGGATGTTGAGATCCAAAAGAACATAAATCAAAAAGATTTTGAAACCAAAATATTCAGGAAAAATACCTTTTGCAATTCCTTCCTACATTACAATAGTGCACACCCGCCTCATTGCAAAGGGAATATTGTCAAAGGACAATTTGTAAGAGGCTGTCGCATGACGAGCAGTGACGATGACTTTCATGTTGAATGTAACATCTTGGAGGCTATGTTCCTAGCCAGAGGATACCCACTGGAGTTTATAAAAGATATTAGAAAAGAGGTAGAACAACATAGACAGACAAAATTTAAACCTATCAAGGGTTGCCTGATCAACAACATTGGGGACATTGCAGATAGCCGGTCAAACATTAATATGAGTAACACCCCAGCAGATTCTGAATACCAATCAGCTCTTGTCTTGGAATTTAATGGTTTTAATTCCAAGATAAAAAGAATTATTAAAACAGAGTGGGACAAATTTACTTCCTTCTCGGATATTCCGAACATCAAAGAAAAAGTACCGAAAATTGTATACAAGAATGCACGCAGTATTAAAAAAGTCTTAGAAAATAATCAAACAAATGAAATCAACAACCGTTTTGAAAGGACACGATCTAACAACACTACCCATGGAACTTTTCATTGTGGACATTGTAAACAGTGCCCCTATATTTCCAATAAAAGAGAAATCTTTCTTGAAGCCAGAGATGTGAACATCTATAGCACAGGCCAATTCAATTGTGAATCCCAGGGGGTGGTCTACCTTGCAACGTGTTCAAATTGTATCTCCTATTATGTTGGGAAAACAGAAAGAGTATTGAAGAGGAGAATTTATGAACATCTATACGAAATACAAAAAGGAAAAGATACCAATGCATTGTTCAAACATACAAAAACTTGCAAAGAGGCTAAGTTTTCCTTCTTTGTCCTGGAACAGGTGAAAAAAGAAATAAGAGGAGGCCCCTGGGAAGAATGGCTTGAATACAGGGAACTATATTGGCAAATACTACTAGAAGCCAACAAACAACCAGGCTTAAATGAATGCATTTCTATAGTCCCAGCCTTAAAATTGAGAGCAACTAAAGTATGAAACACATTAGTAGTAACTTACTCTTAAAGAACATTAGGTGGCACTGTTGTTCACCTTTTACTCCCTTCTTGTTACAAATAAAACACAGCTCTACATGAATTTAATTAAAGTTTTTAATGTATTTATTTAATTATATTGTTTCAAAAGAATTTGATTATTTAAAGGTTTTTTTGAATAATTTTTATAAAAGTTTTTATAAATCAGAACCATTTTTTAAGAGATTTTAACAGGTTTATACGACATTCTTTTT
Organism: Protopterus annectens; assembly: GCF_019279795.1. Taxonomy (NCBI): domain Eukaryota; kingdom Metazoa; phylum Chordata; order Ceratodontiformes; family Protopteridae; genus Protopterus; species Protopterus annectens. The sequence continues at coordinate 1,834,331,319 of NC_056741.1, forward strand.
TTATGCAAGGTTTTACTATAATGAGCTCTTTAGGTTGTCATTAACACTATTGGTTTAAACAGGATGCAATTGTTTTCATTGGTCTTTTTTTCTTTGAATTTTATTATATAAAGGTCAATTAATTAAATGTATTTGTCTGATGAAGTCGTAGCTTTCAGCTGACGAAAACGCATTTACTTGCTCTAAAGCGTTTACCTTGGTGTTTAACTCTTGTGGATTTATTCTGTTGTGGACTACAATAAAGTGCGGTTTGAGTGCGCTGTTTCCAGCTCTTTAATTTTTATTGTCTTACAAGAAACAGGCAAACAACAAAAGTGCCAAAGGTATAAGGCTTACAGCTAGGAAACAAATGACTGTTCTAAACCTGCAGTGACTGTGGCTATGTGTTGGACCAAACAATCTAATGTCCGCAGTAGGGTTGTCATCTGTCCCGCTTTGTGAGGGATAGTCCATCGTTGGACAGTTGTGTCCTGACAAAAGACATTTCAAATGGCAAATGTCCTGGGATTGTAGGACATAATTATATTCCATATGTTATGTAATAGTAGCAGAAAATAATTATTGCAGTATCTACAATACCTAAATGTTACAAGAAATAGAATAAGCAAATAAACTGCTACAACAATAGGCTGTTATGTAGGCAAATAAGTAAAGTTCTATCCATTGTACTGACTGTGGGTATGTGTCGGCTTGTAAAACCTGGTGTGTTCCGAAAATATCCCATCTTGGCCATGTGAAAAGGTGCCAACCCTAGTCACCGGAATACAGCACAACCCATACATATGACAATGTCAACAATACCAATGGTCAGAGCATTCGCACAATAACTGGCCAGACCCTTAAAAACTCACAAAGCCAGTGCCCTTTGGGGGAAAGGTGTTGAATGAGAATGACAACTTACAACAATGAAGAGTACTAGATGTATTTAACTGCAGACAATTAGTAGTATTACGAATCTGTCAACATGTTCCAAGTTAATAGTACTAATATGGTAGAAGTGTCTGTGATTGTCCCTGAGTTGTCATAGCCTTGTCCCTGTCACTATAGACACGAGTCGCCGAGTATCAGAGAGGTCCATACACAGATGTACACCAACCAACTGTCCCAGCTGTTGACTAGACTATTGCATACCTGTAGTGATTTCATAACAGATGTCCAGAATAATATTCATCGTATGTATAAATGAATGAAATAGTCAAATGGGAAAGGAAACCACCACCACCCCCCCCCCCACCAACCTGGATTATGTAGTGGAACCACTCCCCGCCCTAAATTATGCAGCGCTGACCCAATAATGTGGTCAGAGGTGCCCAAACACCTGCATCTGTAAACACAGGTAGAATGTTAAACTCTGGACTAACTCTGTCCATGTGCTATGTCTGATCTTTGAACAGCGCCAGGGCAGTGCTAGTCACCAGTCGGCTGAGCCTAAACCCAGACCAGCACATGAAAACCCTGACAATCAAACATGCGTATGTGCGAGGACTATAAGCGTAGGAGTTATGAATATCCTTGGAGTGAGTAGACTCGCAGCATGGGTCCAGAGCAGTAGGAAACAGGGAATGTCCTAATTGTAGTACTGCAGTTTTCTCAGCAGGAGAATGGATGCTTGCTGTGTAAGGGAAGCAGTGAGGTGTATGTCAGAGTAGCTATGAACCATGGGTATACATATAAATGAGCCAGAACACCAAACACCAATAGTGTAGTGGTTACAGCATCCGCCCAATGTAAAGGCATTCCCAGTGCAAGTATGACTATAGCACATATTAATTGTGTAATGAATGCCTCTGTGCTGTAAAGCCAACATTTATAGATGTAAAGGTGACCGCGTTCGCATGTGTCCATTAACTGGAATCCATCAAAGTGGTACTGTCATAAGGAATAAGGCACATCTAATCCTAAAGACGTGCCTGTAAACATATGTAACTCAGAATAAGTAAATGCAAGTGGGCCTGTGCGGGTGTACGCAGCTATTAGCATAGCAAATGTACGTTGTCTTCTACAGCTGTAACTTTCATATATATATAGTTAGATAGATGTGTGTATAGAGAAATATCCACAGACATAACATAAATATGCAATAATATAGCTACATATCTATCTATATACACACACACACACACACACACATATATATATATATATATATATATATATATATATATATATATATATATATGTTAGGAATGCTGAAAGACGAAAGCAAACCTAAGGGTTGTGAAGGGAATCCAGAGCAAGTTAGGAATTATGAAGTGCTCGCAGCATATGTCACATAAAGCTGCACAAGTGTGGGTAGAGCACCACTCTCCACACCAAAGGCAGGGTTATACCAGTGGCCATAACATCATTGAAGTGCTACGTCAACATTGTAAACAGATGGAATGTAGGACATGTTGCGACCACCTACACCTGTAACCCACAAATCATTCGTAATCCATAACACCAGGAAAGGCATGTATGTGCAAATATGAATGGATGGTGAGCCTGTGAATACACGAGGCGGTACAAAATGTGTGTGTAGGGCCCCAACGCTCATGAGAGGGCAATGTGAAAAGGTGTGTCATGGCTGCGATATCAGGTGTATAATGTCTGTTATGCGGGGAAACTCAACACGGGTGTGCAGGAGAAACCATGGATATGCGAGTATGGACACAGGAGTGATAGAGTATGTTGCGCCGGGTGCAATGGAGCGGCCCATGGAGGTCACCTAGTACATAGTTGCAATTCCCAGAAAGAGCATCATTTGCGTGGAGACATGCGTGAATGGGGGTATTGTTGTCGGATGTTGTGCGTCAGGTCTGGCAGCCCGGCACGTAAAACCTATACGCCACCCATGAGCGGAACGGAGTTCTGCTGTGACAACCCCAAACCGGGAAAAGCAGAAAGACACAAACAACAGGTAGTGATATATACACATACACACAAAACAAACTATATGTCAGTGTAGATATACACATTCACATAAATAGGTTACTTCACAGCAATTAGGGTAACATATTTACAGCCTGGGCATTTGTGACTGGGAGGTCCAATAAAGAAACGTTGTACCAGCTAGGCCGGACAGACATACAGACAGACAATACAGATCAATACACTGCCGCCGTCCAAAACACTGGTAGGAAAGGACCAGTGGGAGAGTTCTGCAAGGTCTACACTTTAAACATGGATAACGGTGTCCCTTGTGGGACCCAAAAAGTTCAGGTATGAAAGAATCTAATATGAGCAAAATGTCGGTGTACATGGAACAGTAGGTTGTGCAAGTGTGATAATACATGGGTTGACAAAACGTACGACATGTGTCCCGAAATGGGTAGAGTGGGCAATATTTAGGGATGTGCTCATACCCCAGCTGCACTCGCAGTAAGTATTTGTCATGACTGCTGTAGAGGGGTGCCAGGTAGGTGGACCATGGGTATGCATTAATGGGCTTAAGTGTGCAGGTGCTGGTTGGCAGAGATGTAGTAGGCCCGCCCAGTGGAAGTCATTACTATTCCCATGTGGGCATAGCATACACCTACACCTCCCAAACCTGAAGAGCACTTCTACCGGATAGTTTGTAAACCATCGGGGAATACATAGAGACCTACACAGTGCCGTGTACCCGATTAGCATGGACATCCATAGTTATGTATCTGAATGTAACAAAGTCCAAATAAACACTGCCAGAACTACTGATATTAGGTGAACAGGTGGTGGAATACAGGTAATGACAGATGACAACATGTATGAGTCATAAGCAGCATGTACCTTGACAAACATGAATGAATACATATGTTCTGTGACTGTGAATGTGTCTGGTTAATAGAACCAATCATCTAAATATGTCCCGCAGGGTGTTATGCATTGTTTCTGATATGGTGTTCAGTCACACCCATTGGTATGTGAGTTCTGCTACTGACAGAAAGTGCATAAGTTGCTGACTACCTCGGATATATGATAGCATAATAGAAGAGGTTAAACACCCGTACTCCTGCGAGGGACACACCCGTCTGGGCAGTTGTGTCTTGCAAAATGACAGTTATGGCACATGGCCTGTGCATACCTCTCAACTGTCCCTGATTTTCACGGACGTCCCTGATTTTGACTCAGATTTTAACCCTGTCCCTCTTAATCCCTCCTAAAACTAATGACTTTTGGAGGAAAGGTGGTGAATTACACTTAATGAATAATGACAATAATTAAGTGTTATAAACATCTTTTACTTCAGAAAATGTGTATTAATTCATGTGCTTTGATTCTGTCAATGTTTCAAGTTAATAGCACTAATATTTTTAAAGTGTCCCTGATTGTCCCTGAATTTTTCCTGACTTGTCCCTGATTCTGTTGAGATTTGACCCAATTGGTTGAGAGGTCTGGGCCTGTGTGTTCGGGAATGGAGGTTATATAGTGTGTGTAGTGGTGTCAGACATCAATTTGTTGTATCAGTAACAGCTACATGTAATAGGAAACAGTATTATCAATTATAATGCTACATGAATAACCTTAACGAATGCAAACCGTGGAGGTCGTCCGTGTACTACTGGCTGTGGGTCAGACCTCTCAACCAATTGGGGACAAATTTCAACAGAATCACGGACAAGTCAAGAAAACACAAGGACAATCATGGACACATTTAAAATATTAGAGCTATTAACTGGAAACATTGACAGAATCAGAGCATATGAAATAATACACATTTTCTGAAGTAAAAGAAGTTTGTAACTCTTAATTATTGTCAGTATTCATTAAGTGTAATTCACCACCTTTCCTCCAAACGTCACTAGTTTTAGGAGGGATTAAGAGGGACAGAGTTAAAATTTGATTCAAAATCAGGGACAGCCCTGAAGATCAGGGACAGTTGAGAGGTATGCTGTGGGTATGTGTTGCCTCGACACATGTGATAGCTCTACATATAGGGTCTATAGGTCTGCCACCAGTCTGAATGGCCAAAGTGGAACCTGCTCTGTAGAACTGTCAGATGTACCAGGGCAGAACATACTTACAGCCATGCATAGTACTGAAATATACATATCGGAGCAAGTCAAAGCGTAGTCTAGCAGCAGTATAGTTGCTTATGCTACTACATATGACATATCGACATGTCAGGTATACAAGACCTGTAACAAGCAACCAGTACAGACACCTACAACATGAGAAGGTCCCCTAATCAGGACAGTTGCAATGGCTAGAGTATTGTCCATACCGCTCAGCTGTCCCTGAATGTCAGGTACGTCCCTGAGTTTGACTGAAAGTCTAACTGTGTCCTTCTTAATCCCTCCTAAATGTAGTGGCTGTTGAAGGAAAGGTGGTGAATTACACTTACTGACTAATGACAATAAGTTGTAAACAACTGTTATTTCAGAATATGTGTATTATGTCATATGCTCTGATTCTGTCAATGTGTCAGGTTAATAGCACTACTTTTGTAAAAGTGTCCCTGTTTTTCATGACCTGTCCCTGATTCTGCAGAAATGTGTCCCCGATTGGTGGAGAGTTCTGGTATTGTCACATGTGATGTATGATGAGGGACTGTCCCATGCAAAGTGGGAAAGGTGTCACTCCTTCAGTCTCCCGTCGTGCAATCTGAAAGGTGGTCAACGTGCAGTTGGTATGTGGTAGCATGACTCGGCAGACAGCTGCGTTAACAAACTCAAGTCACATGTCAGCATTGCAGAGTATCGGTTCCCATTATCAGGCAGATGAGAGCATATCTTATGAGGAACATGCATATAATATGATTACGTCACTGGACAGGCCGCCGAGTCCGTACAGTCAAACTGCTGCCGTTGCAAAATGGTTGCACATACCCGATACTGTAGTCATGTAGTCCGATGTAATACACATCACAAGGGATCACACACACCCAGTGTGAGTGACAAATGTAAGCGGAAATGTCGGAGAGCGAGCGGCTGTAAGCGTGTTTGTCTACCAGTATGCCAGTAGTGCCCTGTCAAAGAAATGTGGAGTGTAAACGTGTATAAGGTGCTGAGACCAGAGGTCAGCAGTGCTTAACACTGTGCAAACCCACGCACAACAGCTCCCACCTGCTGGACTGTGCCTTACCCGGTTTGTATCCAAAGGCGTCAGCCTGTCCGCAAACAAAGAACCGCCCTATACACGTAATGGTAGAAGTACCCTGCGCACATAGCTCATGTGAATTAACAATAGACCATGGCATATGTACAGACAATAGACCGCAAACACCATACAGCGCAGGCATCCAACAGTATAGCAATGTACTGGCAGATATGTCCGGACCACTGGTGTGTGCATGCCTGGCCGTCCTGTGTTTCAGTGTGAGAGCATGCCCAGTATGACTGTTATGCATGTTGTAGACTGACAATACCGTCATGTGTGTGAGCATGCAAAGTATGGTCAACTGTATTGCATGTGTCACATGTCCAGATAGTTAGTACCGTGTTGCTGACCCCTCCGTTCTACACAGACAGGTGACATGCTATGTCTGCAGGGTAGCTAATGGTCATGTGGCATTGACAGTTGCTACATGTCTGTATAGCATGGGGGGACATGCAACCACAGTCCTACACAGCATCATGGGTGGTGTACATGACTCTCACATGTGTAGGTGTGATGTGGGGCACAGCCAACAGTTGTACACATCTGCTGCTACTATACTGGTCTGCCAAGTACTCCATGTCAGTCTGTGGACCTACCAAAATTGCTGGTTGGAGGGATACCAGGGTACGTCAGTTCCCAGCATTAATTAACAGCACAGTGGTGTTGGACATCCTATTACACATCCTACATCAAACAGCCTGGCCTGCTGTCATCTGTGTGTGTCATAGGGGGTTGGGGCAGTCATTGGGCATATTCACAGGCCATCATATATCATTTGTCTGTATTGGTCCACATCTGTCCAGCTGCATGGAACGTGTGTGGGCTGTACGGACACACATGATGGTCAGCCCATAATCTGCAGTGGGTAGGACACCCTGTGTACTACAGGCTACCATTGTGACCCCTGTATGTGCTACAGAGGTCATGGTGCCACTATGGATGTGTACTGTCTGCTGCCCTAACATTTGGCCACCACAGTCACTTGTATGCTCACATACATACCAGAGCAATGGGTAAGTACACAATCTAATACAACTGCCACTTGTTAGGTCAATAGACATACCCTGGTTGTGTTACGGACTTCAGGACGGTGTTGGAGTGCTGCCTATGTTGGATGCACACAGTGCACCTTCCATACATGGCCGAGCACAGGTACTGTCACGTTTGGCATCCATTGTACTGTGTGCGGGTCAGAGAGGGGAAATCCGTGGGTACCTACTGTGTCAGTGCATATGCCTTGTGTTGCCTCTTTGACAAGGGCTGGTCATACTGTGCACGGGCTGTCGCCGACTGTGCCCTACTCAGGTAGTTCCTTCACCAAGTCACACTGTGCCTGTACAGGCCTTGGCAGTGGTGTTGGGCTGTGTGGCCCTGCCCCATGCTGTTCCTGATGCAACTGTTACTGCAGGATAACATTGTGTAGCATAACAAATAACATAACGACATGTATGCATGTAGCTTGTGACTACTGCAGAGCCCCAACAGATGTGTCCGGATACCAGAACTGTGAACCGAGCCTCCCAAACACATGCACATGTATATGTCTTGCCTGTGCATCTGCCTCAGTATGGTGTGAGTGTTCAGGTGTGTGTGTGCATCGCTGATGGGTGTTATAAGCCACTACACCAGTGTTTACCTAGCATCCCCCACAAGGAGACTGTAGGGGATGTCCACATAGGCCCTGATGTGCTACAGCTGTGTCAGACGCCATATATCGGACACATCACAGCTTCCAGAGCAGACAGCACACACATTCAATCTCATGCCCTGGCCATCACATAGGGCCTAGCTGTTGGACGGTATGCCCCTGCACTTACTGTAGGCCCTTCCCTGCTCTCCGGGTGGTGCTACATGTGCAGGCTATAGCACCCAGTACCCCTGGGTACTCATCCATGTGGTCGAACAGATTCATATTGCTGGTCCACTAATCACGTGTGTGGAGGACCTGTACCTGCTTACTAGCATGTGTTGACATGGCATCTGTGAACTGGTGCAATACTCTGAATGCAGATGACTGTGAGATACCCATGATATCCCCAGTTGTGCTGTGTGAGGTACCTGTGGCTAGTACACCTAGGACAACACATCCCATGATATCCACTGTGATGCATTCCCCTCAGCCTGTCTCATGTGTTAGGCACAGGTCAATAAGCTGCTGTAGGAGGTCTCTGTCCACCCCATAGTGCTCCAACATCCCCAGCCCATGTAGACCCTGGTAAGTCACCCTCGGTCTATAAAGTCTTATGTCACCCCAGTAAGGGTTGTTCGGCAACATACACATCCACACTGCCCCAGCCTTCAGCACATGTTGGTATATGTTGCCTGCTGCTGCCCGTGTCATTTGGTTGGACTGTGTCGTGAAATGTCCCTGCAAGTACACACCGGTGGTGTAGTGTGGATGAAACATGTGTGTATGCTGCTTGCTCACATTAATGTACTATTCATGTGCGGGCTGGCCATGTCATCAGTCGATTGTGCTGAGCAACACCTGTTTGTGCAGCCTGGACAGCCTGACTACCCCACCACTGCTGCCATCCCTCCCAACATCACCAGGCAGGTATAGACACACCCCTAGCTTAGGTTTGCTAAGGCAGGAGCAGTCCCGAGGCACAGTTCTGCAATGTACTTACAGTATGCCTGACCCCCCTCCCATGCTGTCAACTATATGCGAGACCTGCACCTGGCTGACTACACACATACACTCCAGGGACCAGCAGCACACCCTGGTGATAAATGTGATACATCATAGTCAACCTCATCTGCATAGTATAGTCTTCTAATGAATAGTTATATGACCCATACCGAACCTCCAACATATTAACCACTGCTCAGTGTCGCTCAGATCCTCACACAACTGGCAACAGGTGCCTTACCATCACCATATTCGATGTCCCATGGTCTGCCCAGCAACAAAATAACCGGTGTCTACACGACTACAACCCGTGGCCTGCACACCACAGATGATGTGCATTAACACCATGCCATGGCAGATATACACAGATCCCAGGTTTTCACGTACAGATCATCCGGCACAAATAGTCAATAGTGCTGATGTCCCCAGACATATGTTCACATCTATGTCCACCTCTACATCTACATATATCACATATATTATTTGTAGACATACATACATGGACATATATATATATGTATATATACATACACACATATGTAGATATGGCATTGATATCACAACAGCGAACCACATGACAGCAATGCATTAGGCAGGAATGGAAAGGAAACTACATGTGCCACCTGCATCATGTAATGTTGTTAATATCAAGGCATGTGTGTTATGTTGCGTCACACAGGTCAGACCATAGCAAGGGTAAGAGTAGGGCTGCTGACAGTTACTCACTAGACCTATTGGTGACTTTATGTGTTGACAACCCAGTGTCTTGGCATAATATGCGGGCTGCGGGCATTAAATAGGTCAGCAACAAAACAAACTGGGCACATCCTGCAGCTAGCCACCCACAGATACCAACACATATGGTATAACTGCCAAACACACACCTGTCATGCCCTGGAATCGAGCATCTACCTGTCTAGTCTACCACACTACAGCATTATGCAGTAACAGAATGCGCTACTGAGTTCCGGCATCACCGCACTCCCACAGGCATACTTCTAGGCGCATGACATCATCCACAAAAGCAAAGACGCCGATAGGGAATGTATGTGCTGTGAGCCGTCTAAAAGCATTACTGTGTCCCCAGGCAGCTGGAAACACACACACACACACACACACACACACACACACACACACACACACACACACACACACACACACACACACACACACACACACACGCACACACACACAGGGCAGGGAGTCGAACATACACCTAACTACCTTATCACACTACAGCATTACGCAATTACAGAACGTGCTACCTTGATTACTGAACACAGCACTCCCAGAGGCATACTTCTAGGTGGGTGACATCATCCGCAAAGGCAAAGACGCTGATAGGGAATGTATGTGGTGTGAGGTGTCTAAAAGCATAC